>NW_026894022.1:0-226433 GCF_032452875.1 Bos javanicus | reverse complement strand
GAGGCCTGACTCTCCTGTCCCAAGTCTGCAGGGACCTTGCGGTCGGAGTCTGAGATCAGAGGAACCCTGAGGTTCCTGCCTCAACTGGAGATGAGGCCCTCTTCCAATGCACCAAACCCAGTGGAGTGCCGAGAGGCCCCTCCCACCTCCAGTTTCCCTGACTTCTCAGAGCCACCATGAGAAGCCCCTGAGGTCACCTGCACAAGTCGAGGGACCCCAGGGTGTCCTGCCTCAACCCGAGAAAGACCTCGAGAGACCTTCTTCAACACGTCTCGAGGCCAGATTCCCCTACTGCCGTGAGCCGGCATATTGCATATTGAGTGCATATTGCATATTGCATATTGAGTGCAGCACTTTCCACAGCATCATCTTTCAGGATCTGGAATAGCTCCACTGGAATTCTATCACTGCTGGGAGCCAGTGAGGAACTCCGCCCATGACAAAGGTCATGAGGAAGGAGGCTCGGCATACGCAAAGGCGGGATCGAGCTTCAGGAGTCCCCCTGGAAATTCTCGAGCATATACCCCCAAACCAGAGTCTGCCTACTTTCTGCTTGTGCTTGCACCTAAACCTCTGACTTTACGGGGGCTCTGCCCCACTACCTCTCTCTGAAAAGAGTTAGCTTACAGTTCCAGTTAATAATTCCTGGGTGTGACAGTGTTTAACCTACAAACTCCTTTGGAAATCCTCTAGCCTGCCTGAATAGGTTTTTCCGGCCACATGTGATTGTTCAGAGCCTCCCAACTGTGAGAGGCAGGAGATGTTCTAAACTGTCTAAACACAGATTCTTTTGAGTAGTTACAAGATTGTTTAGAAATTGTATTGGTGAATGGTTTTTCACTTGTTGGGCCATTGTTTGCTGCTAAGTTTCCATATCCCTTACCTGCTGTGTCCCTGGCAGTGTATTGATTAATATAATTGGTGTAAGTAGTAGCTTTAATGTTTGTAACCTGGGACCCTTGAGTTAATTCTTTTTCTTGTTATAGCCCACCACACCTTTGCTCTGTAGGAATGCAACTTTATCTAATGCTTTTTTGGAGGGTGGCTCCTGACCAACCACCTTTAGAGAAAAATAAGTTTTCTGAAGAAAAGGTCTTAAAATGTTAACAGGCCTCCGGGCCAGAAGATGATGCAAATCACCTAAGCTTTTGCATATGATAAGTTTGCAGGAAGAAAGCCTGGTTTGCTGCAAGACTCTACCCCTTCCCCCATTATCCTCTATGCATAACTTAAGGTATAAAAACTACTTTGAAAAATAAAGTGCGGGCCTTGTTCACCGAAACTTGGTCTCACCATGTCGTTCTTTCTCTTACCTTCTGGCTGAATTATTCAGCCTCTTTTCGCCACTGAATTTCCTCACTGAGCTATCCTCATTCTATTACTCTTTATATCCTTAATTAACATTTAATTAAGCAGTGGTTTCCTGATCTTCGCCTACGCCGTCTCTCCTTCGAATACCCTGGATCAGCCGGGGCTGGTCCCCGGCACGCTACCATGGCTCGAGAGCAATGACGCGCTCGCCCTCGCCACTCGCATGGAGACCCGACTTCCCTGGCGCCCCACGAGAGGCTCACTGACCTCGCCGTCGTACCTCGTGAGAAAGCGCACACTGGGGCCGCCGCTCGAGAACAACCCCAAGACTCCCCCGTCATCGCGAGATGAGGGCCTTCGTCTCCTGCATGGCCTAGAGACCAATCTCGCGACCTCTCTCCAAAAGCCTCAGGAGGCTTGACTCCCTTTAGTCCACCCAGTGAGCTCCAAGAGATACCCGTCGCGACTCGAGAGCAGAGCGGGGTTCTTTGCTTCCACTCGAGATGGATGCCTGTCTCCCCGGGTGTGTCTGGAATGCAACCCCGAGATCCCTGTCGCCCCTGGAGAGGAACACTGGCTTCTGGACACAAGCCTAGATGAGGTCTATTGGCCCTGCAGTCACTCGAGAGCAATCCCCAGCTTTCCTTCGCAACTCGAATGGAAGATTGGACTTCCCTGGGCCTACACAAGAAGCATCCTGAATTCCCCGTCGTAATTCGAGAATCCTGCTACACCTCGAGAAAAACCACGTGGTTCCCCCGTCATCGCAAGATGTAGCCCTGTGCCGCTACAGCGTCTCAGGAGAAGTCCCACTTTAGGAATTGGAGTTCGAAACGGTACTTGTCACCCTTGATGCGACCCACAAAGTGCCCCGACATCCCGGTCTCCCTCGAGAGGAACACCGAAGTTTTCTGGCAACACTTCCTCTGAGCCTCTTCTACCCTCCTGATCTGGACAGGAGGGTCGACTCCCCTGCTTTGTCTGGAAGGGGTTCCCGGCCTTCCGGTCGCACCTCAGGATGAGGCCGGTCTCACGACGACATTCCAGACGTGGCCTCGTGGGTGGTTCCACATTCCGAAGGACCCCGATTTCCCGGTCCCCTCTTGATAAGAACCCGATGCCCGGACACCTCTTCGAACTCCACCCTGTGAATGAAGTCAACACGAAGGGGCAGTGACTCGCCCGTGCATCGTCGGGAAAAGACCCCCAGGTTCCAAATACCGCTCGACAAGTGGCCTGTCTCCCCGGGAACACCTCGAGAGGCAAGCGGAGTTCCATGCCTCAACCCAAGACGAGGCCTGACTCTCCTGTCCCAAGTCTGCAGGGACCTTGCGGTCGGAGTCTGAAGTCAGAGGAACCCTGAGGTTCCTGCCTCAACTGGAGATGAGGCCCTCTTCCAATGCACCAAACCCAGTGGAGTGCCGAGAGGCCCCTCCCACCTCCAGTTTCCCTGACTTCTCAGAGCCACCATGAGAAGCCCCCTGAGGTCACCTGCACAAGTCGAGGGACCCCAGGGTGTCCTGCCTCAACCCGAGAAAGACCTCGAGAGACCTTCTTCAACACGTCTCGAGGCCAGATTCCCCTACTATGACTTGAGAGTAAAGACGCGCTCCCCCTCGCCATTCGCATGGAGACCCGACTTCCTTGCCGCCCCACGAGAGGCTCACTGACCTCGCCGTCGTACCTCGCGAGAAACCGCACACTGGGGCCGCCGCTCGAGAACAACCCCGAGCCTCCCCCGTCATCGCGACTTGAGGGCCTTCGTCTCCTGCATGGCCTAGAGACCAGTCTCTCGACCTCTCTCCAAACGCCTCAGGAGGCTTGACTCCCTTTAGTCCACCCAGTGAGCTCCAAGAGATACCCGTCGCGACTCAAGAGCAGAGCGGGGTTCTTTGCTCCCACTCGAGATGGATGCCTGTCTCCCCGGGTGCGTCTGGAATGCAACCCCGAGATCCCTTTCGCCCCTGGAGAGGAACATTGGCTTCTGGACACAAGCCTAGATGAGTTCTATTGGCCCTGCAGTCACTCGAGAGCAATCCCCAGCTTTCCTTCGCAACTCGAATGGAAGATTGGACTTCCCTGGGCCAACACAAGAGGCATCCTGAATTCCCCGTCGTAACTCGAGAATCCCGCTGCAACTCGAGAAAATCCACGTGGTTCCCCCGTCATCGCAAGATGAAGCCCTTTCCCGCTACAGCGTCTCAGGAGAAGTCCCACGTTAGGTATTGGAGGTCGAAACGGTACTTGGCACCCTTGATGCGACCCACAAAGTGCCCCGACATCCCGGTCTCCCTCAAGAGGAACACCGAGGTTTTCCCGCACCACTTCCTCTGAGCCCCTTCTACCCTCCTGATCTGGACAGGAGGGTCGACTCCCCTGCTTTGTCTGGAAGGGGTTCCCGGCCTTCCGGTCGCACCTCAGGATGAGGCCGGTCTCACGACGACATTCCAGACGTGGCCTCGTGGGTGGTTCCACATTCCGAAGGACCCCGATTTCCCGGTCCCCTCTTGATAAGAACCCGATGCCCGGACACCTCTTCGAACTCCACCCTGTGAATGAAGTCAACACGAAGGGGCAGTGACTCGCCCGTGCATCGTCGGGAAAAGACCCCCAGGTTCCAAATACCGCTCGACAAGTGGCCTGTCTCCCCGGGAACACCTCGAGAGGCAAGCGGAGTTCCATGCCTCAACCCAAGACGAGGCCTGACTCTCCTGTCCCAAGTCTGCAGGGACCTTGCGGTCGGAGTCTGAAGTCAGAGGAACCCTGAGGTTCCTGCCTCAACTGGAGATGAGGCCCTCTTCCAATGCACCAAACCCAGTGGAGTGCCGAGAGGCCCCTCCCACCTCCAGTTTCCCTGACTTCTCAGAGCCACCATGAGAAGCCCCCTGAGGTCACCTGCACAAGTCGAGGGACCCCAGGGTGTCCTGCCTCAACCCGAGAAAGACCTCGAGAGACCTTCTTCAACACGTCTCGAGGCCAGATTCCCCTACTGCCGTGAGCCGGCATATTGCATATTGAGTGCATATTGCATATTGCATATTGAGTGCAGCACTTTCCACAGCATCATCTTTCAGGATCTGGAATAGCTCCACTGGAATTCTATCACTGCTGGGAGCCAGTGAGGAACTCCGCCCATGACAAAGGTCATGAGGAAGGAGGCTCGGCATACGCAAAGGCGGGATCGAGCTTCAGGAGTCCCCCTGGAAATTCTCGAGCATATACCCCCAAAACCAGAGTCTGCCTACTTTCTGCTTGTGCTTGCACCTAAACCTCTGACTTTACGGGGGGCTCTCCCCCACTACCTCTCTCTGAAAAAAGAGTTAGCTTACAGTTCCAGTTAATAATTCCTGGGTGTGACAGTGTTAAACCTACAAACTCCTTTGGAAATCCTCTAGCCTGCCTGAATAGGTTTTTCCGGCCACATGTGATTGTTCAGAGCCTCCCAACTGTGAGAGGCAGGAGATGTTCTAAACTGTCTAAACACAAATTCTTTTGAGTAGTTACAAGATTGATTAGAAATTGTATTGGTGAATGGTTTTTCACTTGTTGGGCCATTGTTTGCTGCTAAGTTTCCATATCCCTTACCTGCTGTGTCCCTGGCAGTGTATTGATTAATATAATTGGTGTAAGTAGTAGCTTTAATGTTTGTAACCTGGGACCCTTGAGTTAATTCTTTTTCTTGTTATAGCCCACCACACCTTTGCTCTGTAGGAATGCAACTTTATCTAATGCTTTTTTGGAGGGTGGCTCCTGACCAACCACCTTTAGAGAAAAATAAGTTTTCTGAAGAAAAGGTCTTAAAATGTTAACAGGCCTCCGGGCCAGAAGATGATGCAAATCACCTAAGCTTTTGCATATGATAAGTTTGCAGGAAGAAAGCCTGGTTTGCTGCAAGACTCTACCCCTTCCCCCATTATCCTCTATGCATAACTTAAGGTATAAAAACTACTTTGAAAAATAAAGTGCGGGCCTTGTTCACCGAAACTTGGTCTCACCATGTCGTTCTTTCTCTTACCTTCTGGCTGAATTATTCAGCCTCTTTTCGCCACTGAATTTCCTCACTGAGCTATCCTCATTCTATTACTCTTTATATCCTTAATTAACATTTAATTAAGCAGTGGTTTCCTGATCTTCGCCTACGCCGTCTCTCCTTCGAATACCCTGGATCAGCCGGGGCTGGTCCCCGGCACCCTACCATGGCTCGAGAGCAATGACGCGCTCGCCCTCGCCACTCGCATGGAGACCCGACTTCCCTGGCGCCCCACGAGAGGCTCACTGACCTCGCCGTCGTACCTCGTGAGAAAGCGCACACTGGGGCCGCCGCTCGAGAACAACCCCAAGACTCCCCCGTCATCGCGAGATGAGGGCCTTCGTCTCCTGCATGGCCTAGAGACCAATCTCGCGACCTCTCTCCAAAAGCCTCAGGAGGCTTGACTCCCTTTAGTCCACCCAGTGAGCTCCAAGAGATACCCGTCGCGACTCGAGAGCAGAGCGGGGTTCTTTGCTTCCACTCGAGATGGATGCCTGTCTCCCCGGGTGTGTCTGGAATGCAACCCCGAGATCCCTGTCGCCCCTGGAGAGGAACACTGGCTTCTGGACACAAGCCTAGATGAGGTCTATTGGCCCTGCAGTCACTCGAGAGAAATCCCCAGCTTTCCTTCGCAACTCGAATGGAAGATTGGACTTCCCTGGGCCTACACAAGAAGCATCCTGAATTCCCCGTCGTAATTCGAGAATCCTGCTACACCTCGAGAAAAACCACGTGGTTCCCCCGTCATCGCAAGATGTAGCCCTGTGCCGCTACAGCGTCTCAGGAGAAGTCCCACTTTAGGAATTGGAGTTCGAAACGGTACTTGTCACCCTTGATGCGACCCACAAAGTGCCCCGACATCCCGGTCTCCCTCGAGAGGAACACCGAAGTTTTCTGGCAACACTTCCTCTGAGCCTCTTCTACCCTCCTGATCTGGACAGGAGGGTCGACTCCCCTGCTTTGTCTGGAAGGGGTTCCCGGCCTTCCGGTCGCACCTCAGGATGAGGCCGGTCTCACGACGACATTCCAGACGTGGCCTCGTGGGTGGTTCCACATTCCGAAGGACCCCGATTTCCCGGTCCCCTCTTGATAAGAACCCGATGCCCGGACACCTCTTCGAACTCCACCCTGTGAATGAAGTCAACACGAAGGGGCAGTGACTCGCCCGTGCATCGTCGGGAAAAGACCCCCAGGTTCCAAATACCGCTCGACAAGTGGCCTGTCTCCCCGGGAACACCTCGAGAGGCAAGCGGAGTTCCATGCCTCAACCCAAGACGAGGCCTGACTCTCCTGTCCCAAGTCTGCAGGGACCTTGCGGTCGGAGTCTGAAGTCAGAGGAACCCTGAGGTTCCTGCCTCAACTGGAGATGAGGCCCTCTTCCAATGCACCAAACCCAGTGGAGTGCCGAGAGGCCCTCCCACCTCCAGTTTCCCTGACTTCTCAGAGCCACCATGAGAAGCCCCCTGAGGTCACCTGCACAAGTCGAGGGACCCCAGGGTGTCCTGCCTCAACCCGAGAAAGACCTCGAGAGACCTTCTTCAACACGTCTCGAGGCCAGATTCCCCTACTATGACTTGAGAGTAAAGACGCGCTCCCCCTCGCCATTCGCATGGAGACCCGACTTCCTTGCCGCCCCACGAGAGGCTCACTGACCTCGCCGTCGTACCTCGCGAGAAACCGCACACTGGGGCCGCCGCTCGAGAACAACCCCGAGCCTCCCCCGTCATCGCGACTTGAGGGCCTTCGTCTCCTGTATGGCCTAGAGACCAGTCTCTCGACCTCTCTCCAAACGCCTCAGGAGGCTTGACTCCCTTTAGTCCACCCAGTGAGCTCCAAGAGATACCCGTCGCGACTCAAGAGCAGAGCGGGGTTCTTTGCTCCCACTCGAGATGGATGCCTGTCTCCCCGGGTGCGTCTGGAATGCAACCCCGAGATCCCTTTCGCCCCTGGAGAGGAACATTGGCTTCTGGACACAAGCCTAGATGAGTTCTATTGGCCCTGCAGTCACTCGAGAGCAATCCCCAGCTTTCCTTCGCAACTCGAATGGAAGATTGGACTTCCCTGGGCCAACACAAGAGGCATCCTGAATTCCCCGTCGTAACTCGAGAATCCCGCTGCAACTCGAGAAAATCCACGTGGCTCCCCCGTCATCGCAAGATGAAGCCCTTTCCCGCTACAGTGTCTCAGGAGAAGTCCCACGTTAGGTATTGGAGGTCGAAACGGTACTTGGCACCCTTGATGCGACCCACAAAGTGCCCCGACATCCCGGTCTCCCTCAAGAGGAACACCGAGGTTTTCCCGCACCACTTCCTCTGAGCCCCTTCTACCCTCCTGATCTGGACAGGAGGGTCGACTCCCCTGCTTTGTCTGGAAGGGGTTCCCGGCCTTCCGGTCGCACCTCAGGATGAGGCCGGTCTCACGACGACATTCCAGACGTGGCCTCGTGGGTGGTTCCACATTCCGAAGGACCCCGATTTCCCGGTCCCCTCTTGATAAGAACCCGATGCCCGGACACCTCTTCGAACTCCACCCTGTGAATGAAGTCAACACGAAGGGGCAGTGACTCGCCCGTGCATCGTCGGGAAAAGACCCCCAGGTTCCAAATACCGCTCGACAAGTGGCCTGTCTCCCCGGGAACACCTCGAGAGGCAAGCGGAGTTCCATGCCTCAACCCAAGACGAGGCCTGACTCTCCTGTCCCAAGTCTGCAGGGACCTTGCGGTCGGAGTCTGAAGTCAGAGGAACCCTGAGGTTCCTGCCTCAACTGGAGATGAGGCCCTCTTCCAATGCACCAAACCCAGTGGAGTGCCGAGAGGCCCTCCCACCTCCAGTTTCCCTGACTTCTCAGAGCCACCATGAGAAGCCCCCTGAGGTCACCTGCACAAGTCGAGGGACCCCAGGGTGTCCTGCCTCAACCCGAGAAAGACCTCGAGAGACCTTCTTCAACACGTCTCGAGGCCAGATTCCCCTACTGCCGTGAGCCGGCATATTGCATATTGAGTGCATATTGCATATTGCATATTGAGTGCAGCACTTTCCACAGCATCATCTTTCAGGATCTGGAATAGCTCCACTGGAATTCTATCACTGCTGGGAGCCAGTGAGGAACTCCGCCCATGACAAAGGTCATGAGGAAGGAGGCTCGGCATACGCAAAGGCGGGATCGAGCTTCAGGAGTCCCCCTGGAAATTCTCGAGCATATACCCCCAAAACCAGAGTCTGCCTACTTTCTGCTTGTGCTTGCACCTAAACCTCTGACTTTACGGGGGGCTCTGCCCCACTACCTCTCTCTGAAAAAAGAGTTAGCTTACAGTCCCAGTTAATAATTCCTGGGTGTGACAGTGTTTAACCTACAAACTCCTTTGGAAATCCTCTAGCCTGCCTGAATAGGTTTTTCCGGCCACATGTGATTGTTCAGAGCCTCCCAACTGTGAGAGGCAGGAGATGTTCTAAACTGTCTAAACACAAATTCTTTTGAGTAGTTACAAGATTGATTAGAAATTGTATTGGTGAATGGTTTTTCACTTGTTGGGCCATTGTTTGCTGCTAAGTTTCCATATCCCTTACCTGCTGTGTCCCTGGCAGTGTATTGATTAATATAATTGGTGTAAGTAGTAGCTTTAATGTTTGTAACCTGGGACCCTTGAGTTAATTCTTTTTCTTGTTATAGCCCACCACACCTTTGCTCTGTAGGAATGCAACTTTATCTAATGCTTTTTTGGAGGGTGGCTCCTGACCAACCACCTTTAGAGAAAAATAAGTTTTCTGAAGAAAAGGTCTTAAAATGTTAACAGGCCTCCGGGCCAGAAGATGATGCAAATCACCTAAGCTTTTGCATATGATAAGTTTGCAGGAAGAAAGCCTGGTTTGCTGCAAGACTCTACCCCTTCCCCCATTATCCTCTATGCATAACTTAAGGTATAAAAACTACTTTGAAAAATAAAGTGCGGGCCTTGTTCACCGAAACTTGGTCTCACCATGTCGTTCTTTCTCTTACCTTCTGGCTGAATTATTCAGCCTCTTTTCGCCACTGAATTTCCTCACTGAGCTATCCTCATTCTATTACTCTTTATATCCTTAATTAACATTTAATTAAGCAGTGGTTTCCTGATCTTCGCCTACGCCGTCTCTCCTTCGAATACCCTGGATCAGCCGGGGCTGGTCCCCGGCACCCTACCATGGCTCGAGAGCAATGACGCGCTCGCCCTCGCCACTCGCATGGAGACCCGACTTCCCTGGCGCCCCACGAGAGGCTCACTGACCTCGCCGTCGTACCTCGTGAGAAAGCGCACACTGGGGCCGCCGCTCGAGAACAACCCCAAGACTCCCCCGTCATCGCGAGATGAGGGCCTTCGTCTCCTGCATGGCCTAGAGACCAATCTCGCGACCTCTCTCCAAAAGCCTCAGGAGGCTTGACTCCCTTTAGTCCACCCAGTGAGCTCCAAGAGATACCCGTCGCGACTCGAGAGCAGAGCGGGGTTCTTTGCTTCCACTCGAGATGGATGCCTGTCTCCCCGGGTGTGTCTGGAATGCAACCCCGAGATCCCTGTCGCCCCTGGAGAGGAACACTGGCTTCTGGACACAAGCCTAGATGAGGTCTATTGGCCCTGCAGTCACTCGAGAGAAATCCCCAGCTTTCCTTCGCAACTCGAATGGAAGATTGGACTTCCCTGGGCCTACACAAGAAGCATCCTGAATTCCCCGTCGTAATTCGAGAATCCTGCTACACCTCGAGAAAAACCACGTGGTTCCCCCGTCATCGCAAGATGTAGCCCTGTGCCGCTACAGCGTCTCAGGAGAAGTCCCACTTTAGGAATTGGAGTTCGAAACGGTACTTGTCACCCTTGATGCGACCCACAAAGTGCCCCGACATCCCGGTCTCCCTCGAGAGGAACACCGAAGTTTTCTGGCAACACTTCCTCTGAGCCTCTTCTACCCTCCTGATCTGGACAGGAGGGTCGACTCCCCTGCTTTGTCTGGAAGGGGTTCCCGGCCTTCCGGTCGCACCTCAGGATGAGGCCGGTCTCACGACGACATTCCAGACGTGGCCTCGTGGGTGGTTCCACATTCCGAAGGACCCCGATTTCCCGGTCCCCTCTTGATAAGAACCCGATGCCCGGACACCTCTTCGAACTCCACCCTGTGAATGAAGTCAACACGAAGGGGCAGTGACTCGCCCGTGCATCGTCGGGAAAAGACCCCCAGGTTCCAAATACCGCTCGACAAGTGGCCTGTCTCCCCGGGAACACCTCGAGAGGCAAGCGGAGTTCCATGCCTCAACCCAAGACGAGGCCTGACTCTCCTGTCCCAAGTCTGCAGGGACCTTGCGGTCGGAGTCTGAAGTCAGAGGAACCCTGAGGTTCCTGCCTCAACTGGAGATGAGGCCCTCTTCCAATGCACCAAACCCAGTGGAGTGCCGAGAGGCCCCTCCCACCTCCAGTTTCCCTGACTTCTCAGAGCCACCATGAGAAGCCCCCTGAGGTCACCTGCACAAGTCGAGGGACCCCAGGGTGTCCTGCCTCAACCCGAGAAAGACCTCGAGAGACCTTCTTCAACACGTCTTGAGGCCAGATTCCCCTACTGCCGTGAGCCGGCATATTGCATATTGAGTGCATATTGCATATTGCATATTGAGTGCAGCACTTTCCACAGCATCATCTTTCAGGATCTGGAATAGCTCCACTGGAATTCTATCACTGCTGGGAGCCAGTGAGGAACTCCGCCCATGACAAAGGTCATGAGGAAGGAGGCTCGGCATACGCAAAGGCGGGATCGAGCTTCAGGAGTCCCCCTGGAAATTCTCGAGCATATACCCCCAAAACCAGAGTCTGCCTACTTTCTGCTTGTGCTTGCACCTAAACCTCTGACTTTACGGGGGGCTCTGCCCCACTACCTCTCTCTGAAAAAAGAGTTAGCTTACAGTCCCAGTTAATAATTCCTGGGTGTGACAGTGTTTAACCTACAAACTCCTTTGGAAATCCTCTAGCCTGCCTGAATAGGTTTTTCCGGCCACATGTGATTGTTCAGAGCCTCCCAACTGTGAGAGGCAGGAGATGTTCTAAACTGTCTAAACACAGATTCTTTTGAGTAGTTACAAGATTGATTAGAAATTGTATTGGTGAATGGTTTTTCACTTGTTGGGCCATTGTTTGCTGCTAAGTTTCCATATCCCTTACCTGCTGTGTCCCTGGCAGTGTATTGATTAATATAATTGGTGTAAGTAGTAGCTTTAATGTTTGTAACCTGGGACCCTTGAGTTAATTCTTTTTCTTGTTATAGCCCACCACACCTTTGCTCTGTAGGAATGCAACTTTATCTAATGCTTTTTTGGAGGGTGGCTCCTGACCAACCACCTTTAGAGAAAAATAAGTTTTCTGAAGAAAAGGTCTTAAAATGTTAACAGGCCTCCGGGCCAGAAGATGATGCAAATCACCTAAGCTTTTGCATATGATAAGTTTGCAGGAAGAAAGCCTGGTTTGCTGCAAGACTCTACCCCTTCCCCCCTTATCCTCTATGCATAACTTAAGGTATAAAAACTACTTTGAAAAATAAAGTGCGGGCCTTGTTCACCGAAACTTGGTCTCACCATGTCGTTCTTTCTCTTACCTTCTGGCTGAATTATTCAGCCTCTTTTCGCCACTGAATTTCCTCACTGAGCTATCCTCATTCTATTACTCTTTATATCCTTAATTAACATTTAATTAAGCAGTGGTTTCTTGATCTTCGCCTACGCCGTCTCTCCTTCGAATACCCTGGATCAGCCGGGGCTGGTCCCCGGCACCCTACCATGGCTCGAGAGCAATGACGCGCTCGCCCTCGCCACTCGCATGGAGACCCGACTTCCCTGGCGCCCCACGAGAGGCTCACTGACCTCGCCGTCGTACCTCGTGAGAAAGCGCACACTGGGGCCGCCGCTCGAGAACAACCCCAAGACTCCCCCGTCATCGCGAGATGAGGGCCTTCGTCTCCTGCATGGCCTAGAGACCAATCTCGCGACCTCTCTCCAAAAGCCTCAGGAGGCTTGACTCCCTTTAGTCCACCCAGTGAGCTCCAAGAGATACCCGTCGCGACTCGAGAGCAGAGCGGGGTTCTTTGCTTCCACTCGAGATGGATGCCTGTCTCCCCGGGTGTGTCTGGAATGCAACCCCGAGATCCCTGTCGCCCCTGGAGAGGAACACTGGCTTCTGGACACAAGCCTAGATGAGGTCTATTGGCCCTGCAGTCACTCGAGAGAAATCCCCAGCTTTCCTTCGCAACTCGAATGGAAGATTGGACTTCCCTGGGCCTACACAAGAAGCATCCTGAATTCCCCGTCGTAATTCGAGAATCCTGCTACACCTCGAGAAAAACCACGTGGTTCCCCCGTCATCGCAAGATGTAGCCCTGTACCGCTACAGCGTCTCAGGAGAAGTCCCACTTTAGGAATTGGAGTTCGAAACGGTACTTGTCACCCTTGATGCGACCCACAAAGTGCCCCGACATCCCGGTCTCCCTCGAGAGGAACACCGAAGTTTTCTGGCAACACTTCCTCTGAGCCTCTTCTACCCTCCTGATCTGGACAGGAGGGTCGACTCCCCTGCTTTGTCTGGAAGGGGTTCCCGGCCTTCCGGTCGCACCTCAGGATGAGGCCGGTCTCACGACGACATTCCAGACGTGGCCTCGTGGGTGGTTCCACATTCCGAAGGACCCCGATTTCCCGGTCCCCTCTTGATAAGAACCCGATGCCCGGACACCTCTTCGAACTCCACCCTGTGAATGAAGTCAACACGAAGGGGCAGTGACTCGCCCGTGCATCGTCGGGAAAAGACCCCCAGGTTCCAAATACCGCTCGACAAGTGGCCTGTCTCCCCGGGAACACCTCGAGAGGCAAGCGGAGTTCCATGCCTCAACCCAAGACGAGGCCTGACTCTCCTGTCCCAAGTCTGCAGGGACCTTGCGGTCGGAGTCTGAAGTCAGAGGAACCCTGAGGTTCCTGCCTCAACTGGAGATGAGGCCCTCTTCCAATGCACCAAACCCAGTGGAGTGCCGAGAGGCCCCTCCCACCTCCAGTTTCCCTGACTTCTCAGAGCCACCATGAGAAGCCCCCTGAGGTCACCTGCACAAGTCGAGGGACCCCAGGGTGTCCTGCCTCAACCCGAGAAAGACCTCGAGAGACCTTCTTCAACACGTCTCGAGGCCAGATTCCCCTACTATGACTTGAGGGTAAAGACGCGCTCCCCCTCGCCATTCGCATGGAGACCCGACTTCCTTGCCGCCCCACGAGAGGCTCACTGACCTCGCCGTCGTACCTCGCGAGAAACCGCACACTGGGGCCGCCGCTCGAGAACAACCCCGAGCCTCCCCCGTCATCGCGACTTGAGGGCCTTCGTCTCCTGTATGGCCTAGAGACCAGTCTCTCGACCTCTCTCCAAACGCCTCAGGAGGCTTGACTCCCTTTAGTCCACCCAGTGAGCTCCAAGAGATACCCGTCGCGACTCAAGAGCAGAGCGGGGTTCTTTGCTCCCACTCGAGATGGATGCCTGTCTCCCCGGGTGCGTCTGGAATGCAACCCCGAGATCCCTTTCGCCCCTGGAGAGGAACATTGGCTTCTGGACACAAGCCTAGATGAGTTCTATTGGCCCTGCAGTCACTCGAGAGCAATCCCCAGCTTTCCTTCGCAACTCGAATGGAAGATTGGACTTCCCTGGGCCAACACAAGAGGCATCCTGAATTCCCCGTCGTAACTCGAGAATCCCGCTGCAACTCGAGAAAATCCACGTGGCTCCCCCGTCATCGCAAGATGAAGCCCTTTCCCGCTACAGTGTCTCAGGAGAAGTCCCACGTTAGGTATTGGAGGTCGAAACGGTACTTGGCACCCTTGATGCGACCCACAAAGTGCCCCGACATCCCGGTCTCCCTCAAGAGGAACACCGAGGTTTTCCCGCACCACTTCCTCTGAGCCCCTTCTACCCTCCTGATCTGGACAGGAGGGTCGACTCCCCTGCTTTGTCTGGAAGGGGTTCCCGGCCTTCCGGTCGCACCTCAGGATGAGGCCGGTCTCACGACGACATTCCAGACGTGGCCTCGTGGGTGGTTCCACATTCCGAAGGACCCCGATTTCCCGGTCCCCTCTTGATAAGAACCCGATGCCCGGACACCTCTTCGAACTCCACCCTGTGAATGAAGTCAACACGAAGGGGCAGTGACTCGCCCGTGCATCGTCGGGAAAAGACCCCCAGGTTCCAAATACCGCTCGACAAGTGGCCTGTCTCCCCGGGAACACCTCGAGAGGCAAGCGGAGTTCCATGCCTCAACCCAAGACGAGGCCTGACTCTCCTGTCCCAAGTCTGCAGGGACCTTGCGGTCGGAGTCTGAAGTCAGAGGAACCCTGAGGTTCCTGCCTCAACTGGAGATGAGGCCCTCTTCCAATGCACCAAACCCAGTGGAGTGCCGAGAGGCCCCTCCCACCTCCAGTTTCCCTGACTTCTCAGAGCCACCATGAGAAGCCCCCTGAGGTCACCTGCACAAGTCGAGGGACCCCAGGGTGTCCTGCCTCAACCCGAGAAAGACCTCGAGAGACCTTCTTCAACACGTCTCGAGGCCAGATTCCCCTACTGCCGTGAGCCGGCATATTGCATATTGAGTGCATATTGCATATTGCATATTGAGTGCAGCACTTTCCACAGCATCATCTTTCAGGATCTGGAATAGCTCCACTGGAATTCTATCACTGCTGGGAGCCAGTGAGGAACTCCGCCCATGACAAAGGTCATGAGGAAGGAGGCTCGGCATACGCAAAGGCGGGATCGAGCTTCAGGAGTCCCCCTGGAAATTCTCGAGCATATACCCCCAAAACCAGAGTCTGCCTACTTTCTGCTTGTGCTTGCACCTAAACCTCTGACTTTACGGGGGGCTCTCCCCCACTACCTCTCTCTGAAAAAAGAGTTAGCTTACAGTCCCAGTTAATAATTCCTGGGTGTGACAGTGTTTAACCTACAAACTCCTTTGGAAATCCTCTAGCCTGCCTGAATAGGTTTTTCCGGCCACATGTGATTGTTCAGAGCCTCCCAACTGTGAGAGGCAGGAGATGTTCTAAACTGTCTAAACACAAATTCTTTTGAGTAGTTACAAGATTGATTAGAAATTGTATTGGTGAATGGTTTTTCACTTGTTGGGCCATTGTTTGCTGCTAAGTTTCCATATCCCTTACCTGCTGTGTCCCTGGCAGTGTATTGATTAATATAATTGGTGTAAGTAGTAGCTTTAATGTTTGTAACCTGGGACCCTTGAGTTAATTCTTTTTCTTGTTATAGCCCACCACACCTTTGCTCTGTAGGAATGCAACTTTATCTAATGCTTTTTTGGAGGGTGGCTCCTGACCAACCACCTTTAGAGAAAAATAAGTTTTCTGAAGAAAAGGTCTTAAAATGTTAACAGGCCTCCGGGCCAGAAGATGATGCAAATCACCTAAGCTTTTGCATATGATAAGTTTGCAGGAAGAAAGCCTGGTTTGCTGCAAGACTCTACCCCTTCCCCCATTATCCTCTATGCATAACTTAAGGTATAAAAACTACTTTGAAAAATAAAGTGCGGGCCTTGTTCACCGAAACTTGGTCTCACCATGTCGTTCTTTCTCTTACCTTCTGGCTGAATTATTCAGCCTCTTTTCGCCACTGAGTTTCCTCACTGAGCTATCCTCATTCTATTACTCTTTATATCCTTAATTAACATTTAATTAAGCAGTGGTTTCCTGATCTTCGCCTACGCCGTCTCTCCTTCGAATACCCTGGATCAGCCGGGGCTGGTCCCCGGCACCCTACCATGGCTCGAGAGCAATGACGCGCTCGCCCTCGCCACTCGCATGGAGACCCGACTTCCCTGGCGCCCCACGAGAGGCTCACTGACCTCGCCGTCGTACCTCGTGAGAAAGCGCACACTGGGGCCGCCGCTCGAGAACAACCCCAAGACTCCCCCGTCATCGCGAGATGAGGGCCTTCGTCTCCTGCATGGCCTAGAGACCAATCTCGCGACGTCTCTCCAAAAGCCTCAGGAGGCTTGACTCCCTTTAGTCCACCCAGTGAGCTCCAAGAGATACCCGTCGCGACTCGAGAGCAGAGCGGGGTTCTTTGCTTCCACTCGAGATGGATGCCTGTCTCCCCGGGTGTGTCTGGAATGCAACCCCGAGATCCCTGTCGCCCCTGGAGAGGAACACTGGCTTCTGGACACAAGCCTAGATGAGGTCTATTGGCCCTGCAGTCACTCGAGAGAAATCCCCAGCTTTCCTTCGCAACTCGAATGGAAGATTGGACTTCCCTGGGCCTACACAAGAAGCATCCTGAATTCCCCGTCGTAATTCGAGAATCCTGCTACACCTCGAGAAAAACCACGTGGTTCCCCCGTCATCGCAAGATGTAGCCCTGTGCCGCTACAGCGTCTCAGGAGAAGTCCCACTTTAGGAATTGGAGTTCGAAACGGTACTTGTCACCCTTGATGCGACCCACAAAGTGCCCCGACATCCCGGTCTCCCTCGAGAGGAACACCGAAGTTTTCTGGCAACACTTCCTCTGAGCCTCTTCTACCCTCCTGATCTGGACAGGAGGGTCGACTCCCCTGCTTTGTCTGGAAGGGGTTCCCGGCCTTCCGGTCGCACCTCAGGATGAGGCCGGTCTCACGACGACATTCCAGACGTGGCCTCGTGGGTGGTTCCACATTCCGAAGGACCCCGATTTCCCGGTCCCCTCTTGATAAGAACCCGATGCCCGGACACCTCTTCGAACTCCACCCTGTGAATGAAGTCAACACGAAGGGGCAGTGACTCGCCCGTGCATCGTCGGGAAAAGACCCCCAGGTTCCAAATACCGCTCGACAAGTGGCCTGTCTCCCCGGGAACACCTCGAGAGGCAAGCGGAGTTCCATGCCTCAACCCAAGACGAGGCCTGACTCTCCTGTCCCAAGTCTGCAGGGACCTTGCGGTCGGAGTCTGAAGTCAGAGGAACCCTGAGGTTCCTGCCTCAACTGGAGATGAGGCCCTCTTCCAATGCACCAAACCCAGTGGAGTGCCGAGAGGCCCCTCCCACCTCCAGTTTCCCTGACTTCTCAGAGCCACCATGAGAAGCCCCCTGAGGTCACCTGCACAAGTCGAGGGACCCCAGGGTGTCCTGCCTCAACCCGAGAAAGACCTCGAGAGACCTTCTTCAACACGTCTCGAGGCCAGATTCCCCTACTGCCGTGAGCCGGCATATTGCATATTGAGTGCATATTGCATATTGCATATTGAGTGCAGCACTTTCCACAGCATCATCTTTCAGGATCTGGAATAGCTCCACTGGAATTCTATCACTGCTGGGAGCCAGTGAGGAACTCCGCCCATGACAAAGGTCATGAGGAAAGAGGCTCGGCATACGCAAAGGCGGGATCGAGCTTCAGGAGTCCCCCTGGAAATTCTCGAGCATATACCCCCAAAACCAGAGTCTGCCTACTTTCTGCTTGTGCTTGCACCTAAACCTCTGACTTTACGGGGGGCTCTGCCCCACTACCTCTCTCTGAAAAAAGAGTTAGCTTACAGTCCCAGTTAATAATTCCTGGGTGTGACAGTGTTTAACCTACAAACTCCTTTGGAAATCCTCTAGCCTGCCTGAATAGGTTTTTCCGGCCACATGTGATTGTTCAGAGCCTCCCAACTGTGAGAGGCAGGAGATGTTCTAAACTGTCTAAACACAAATTCTTTTGAGTAGTTACAAGATTGATTAGAAATTGTATTGGTGAATGGTTTTTCACTTGTTGGGCCATTGTTTGCTGCTAAGTTTCCATATCCCTTACCTGCTGTGTCCCTGGCAGTGTATTGATTAATATAATTGGTGTAAGTAGTAGCTTTAATGTTTGTAACCTGGGACCCTTGAGTTAACTCTTTTTCTTGTTATAGCCCACCACACCTTTGCTCTGTAGGAATGCAACTTTATCTAATGCTTTTTTGGAGGGTGGCTCCTGACCAACCACCTTTAGAGAAAAATAAGTTTTCTGAAGAAAAGGTCTTAAAATGTTAACAGGCCTCCGGGCCAGAAGATGATGCAAATCACCTAAGCTTTTGCATATGATAAGTTTGCAGGAAGAAAGCCTGGTTTGCTGCAAGACTCTACCCCTTCCCCCATTATCTCTATGCATAACTTAAGGTATAAAAACTACTTTGAAAAATAAAGTGCGGGCCTTGTTCACCGAAACTTGGTCTCACCATGTCGTTCTTTCTCTTACCTTCTGGCTGAATTATTCAGCCTCTTTTCTCCACTGAATTTCCTCACTGAGCTATCCTCATTCTATTACTCTTTATATCCTTAATTAACATTTAATTAAGCAGTGGTTTCCTGATCTTCGCCTACGCCGTCTCTCCTTCGAATACCCTGGATCAGCCGGGGCTGGTCCCCGGCACCCTACCATGGCTCAAGAGCAATGACGCGCTCGCCCTCGCCACTCGCATGGAGACCCGACTTCCCTGGCGCCCCACGATAGGCTCACTGACCTCGCCGTCATACCTCGTGAGAAAGCGCACACTTGGGCCGCCGCTCGAGAACAACCCCAAGCCTCCCCCGTCATCGCGAGATGAGGGCCTTCGTCTCCTGCATGGCCTAGAGACCAATCTCGCGACCTCTCTCCAAACGCCTCAGGAGGCTTGACTCCCTTTAGTCCACCCAGTGAGCTCCAAGAGATGCCCGTCGCGACTCGAGAGCAGAGCGGGGTTCTTTGCTTCCACTCGAGCTGGATGCCTGTCTCCCCGGGTGTGTCTGGAATGCAACCCCGAGATCCCTGTCGCCCCTGGAGAGGAACACTGGCTTCTGGACACAAGCCTAGATGTGGTCTATTGGCCCTGCAGTCACTCGAGAGAAATCCCCAGCTTTCCTTCGCAACTCGAATGGAAGATTGGACTTCCCTGGGCCTACACAAGAGGCATCCTGAATTCCCCGTCGTAATTCGAGAATCCTGCTACACCTCGAGAAAAACCACGTGGTTCCCCCGTCATTGCAAGATGTAGCCCTGTGCCGCTACAGCGTCTCAGGAGAAGTCCCACTTTAGGAATTGGAGTTCGAAACGGTACTTGTCACCCTTGATGCGACCAACAAAGTGCCCCGACATCCCGGTCTCCCTCGAGAGGAACACCGAAGTTTTCTGGCAACACTTCCTCTGAGCCTCTTCTACCCTCCTGATCTGGACAGGAGGGTCGACTCCCCTGCTTTGTCTGGTAGGGGTTCCCGACCGTCCGGTCGCACCTCAGGATGAGGCCGGTCTCACGACGACATTCCAGACGTGGCCTCGTGGGTGCTTCCACATTCCGAAGGACCCTGATTTCCCGGTCCCCTCTTGATAAGAACCCGATGCCCGGACACCTCTTCGAACTCCACCCTGTGAATGAAGTCAACACGAAGGGGCAGTGACTCGCCCGTGCATCGTCGGGAAAAGACCCCCAGGTTCCAAATACCGCTCGACAAGTGGCCTGTCTCCCCGGGAACACCTCGAGAGGCAAGCGGAGTTCCATGCCTCAACCCAAGACGAGGCCTGACTCTCCTGTCCCAAGTCTGCAGGGACCTTGCGGTCGGAGTCTGAAGTCAGAGGAACCCTGAGGTTCCTGCCTCAACTGGAGATGAGGCCCTCTTCCAATGCACCAAACCCAGTGGAGTGCCGAGAGGCCCCTCCCACCTCCAGTTTCCCTGACTTCTCAGAGCCACCATGAGAAGCCCCCTGAGGTCACCTGCACAAGTCGAGGGACCCCAGGGTGTCCTGCCTCAACCCGAGAAAGACCTCGAGAGACCTTCTTCAACACGTCTCGAGGCCAGATTCCCCTACTATGACTTGAGGGTAAAGACGCGCTCCCCCTCGCCATTCGCATGGAGACCCGACTTCCTTGCCGCCCCACGAGAGGCTCACTGACCTCGCCGTCGTACCTCGCGAGAAACCGCACACTGGGGCCGCCGCTCGAGAACAACCCCGAGCCTCCCCCGTCATCGCGACTTGAGGGCCTTCGTCTCCTGTATGGCCTAGAGACCAGTCTCTCGACCTCTCTCCAAACGCCTCAGGAGGCTTGACTCCCTTTAGTCCACCCAGTGAGCTCCAAGAGATACCCGTCGCGACTCAAGAGCAGAGCGGGGTTCTTTGCTCCCACTCGAGATGGATGCCTGTCTCCCCGGGTGCGTCTGGAATGCAACCCCGAGATCCCTTTCGCCCCTGGAGAGGAACATTGGCTTCTGGACACAAGCCTAGATGAGTTCTATTGGCCCTGCAGTCACTCGAGAGCAATCCCCAGCTTTCCTTCGCAACTCGAATGGAAGATTGGACTTCCCTGGGCCAACACAAGAGGCATCCTGAATTCCCCTTCGTAACTCGAGAATCCCGCTGCAACTCGAGAAAATCCACGTGGCTCCCCCGTCATCGCAAGATGAAGCCCTTTCCCGCTACAGTGTCTCAGGAGAAGTCCCACGTTAGGTATTGGAGGTCGAAACGGTACTTGGCACCCTTGATGCGACCCACAAAGTGCCCCGACATCCCGGTCTCCCTCGAGAGGAACACCGAGGTTTTCCCGCACCACTTCCTCTGAGCCCCTTCTACCCTCCTGATCTGGACAGGAGGGTCGACTCCCCTGCTTTGTCTGGAAGGGGTTCCCGGCCTTCCGGTCGCACCTCAGGATGAGGCCGGTCTCACGACGACATTCCAGACGTGGCCTCGTGGGTGCTTCCACATTCCGAAGGACCCCGATTTCCCGGTCCCCTCTTGATAAGAACCCGATGCCCGGACACCTCTTCGAACTCCACCCTGTGAATGAAGTCAACACGAAGGGGCAGTGACTCGCCCGTGCATCGTCGGGAAAAGACCCCCAGGTTCCAAATACCGCTCGACAAGTGGCCTGTCTCCCCGGGAACACCTCGAGAGGCAAGCGGAGTTCCATGCCTCAACCCAAGACGAGGCCTGACTCTCCTGTCCCAAGTCTGCAGGGACCTTGCGGTCGGAGTCTGAAGTCAGAGGAACCCTGAGGTTCCTGCCTCAACTGGAGATGAGGCCCTCTTCCAATGCACCAAACCCAGTGGAGTGCCGAGAGGCCCCTCCCACCTCCAGTTTCCCTGACTTCTCAGAGCCACCATGAGAAGCCCCCTGAGGTCACCTGCACAAGTCGAGGGACCCCAGGGTGTCCTGCCTCAACCCGAGAAAGACCTCGAGAGACCTTCTTCAACACGTCTCGAGGCCAGATTCCCCTACTGCCGTGAGCCGGCATATTGCATATTGAGTGCATATTGCATATTGCATATTGAGTGCAGCACTTTCCACAGCATCATCTTTCAGGATCTGGAATAGCTCCACTGGAATTCTATCACTGCTGGGAGCCAGTGAGGAACTCCGCCCATGACAAAGGTCATGAGGAAGGAGGCTCGGCATACGCAAAGGCGGGATCGAGCTTCAGGAGTCCCCCTGGAAATTCTCGAGCATATACCCCCAAAACCAGAGTCTGCCTACTTTCTGCTTGTGCTTGCACCTAAACCTCTGACTTTACGGGGGCTCTCCCCCACTACCTCTCTCTGAAAAAAGAGTTAGCTTACAGTCCCAGTTAATAATTCCTGGGTGTGACAGTGTTTAACCTACAAACTCCTTTGGAAATCCTCTAGCCTGCCTGAATAGGTTTTTCCGGCCACATGTGATTGTTCAGAGCCTCCCGACTGTGAGAGGCAGGAGATGTTCTAAACTGTCTAAACACAAATTCTTTTGAGTAGTTACAAGATTGATTAGAAATTGTATTGGTGAATGGTTTTTCACTTGTTGGGCCATTGTTTGCTGCTAAGTTTCCATATCCCTTACCTGCTGTGTCCCTGGCAGTGTATTGATTAATATAATTGGTGTAAGTAGTAGCTTTAATGTTTGTAACCTGGGACCCTTGAGTTAATTCTTTTTCTTGTTATAGCCCACCACACCTTTGCTCTGTAGGAATGCAACTTTATCTAATGCTTTTTTGGAGGGTGGCTCCTGACCAACCACCTTTAGAGAAAAATAAGTTTTCTGAAGAAAAGGTCTTAAAATGTTAACAGGCCTCCGGGCCAGAAGATGATGCAAATCACCTAAGCTTTTGCATATGATAAGTTTGCAGGAAGAAAGCCTGGTTTGCTGCAAGACTCTACCCCTTCCCCCATTATCCTCTATGCATAACTTAAGGTATAAAAACTACTTTGAAAAATAAAGTGCGGGCCTTGTTCACCGAAACTTGGTCTCACCATGTCGTTCTTTCTCTTACCTTCTGGCTGAATTATTCAGCCTCTTTTCGCCACTGAATTTCCTCACTGAGCTATCCTCATTCTATTACTCTTTATATCCTTAATTAACATTTAATTAAGCAGTGGTTTCCTGATCTTCGCCTACGCCGTCTCTCCTTCGAATACCCTGGATCAGCCGGGGCTGGTCCCCGGCACGCTACCATGGCTCGAGAGCAATGACGCGCTCGCCCTCGCCACTCGCATGGAGACCCGACTTCCCTGGCGCCCCACGAGAGGCTCACTGACCTCGCCGTCATACCTCGTGAGAAAGCGCACACTGGGGCCGCCGCTCGAGAACAACCCCAAGACTCCCCCGTCATCGCGAGATGAGGGCCTTCGTCTCCTGCATGGCCTAGAGACCAATCTCGCGACCTCTCTCCAAAAGCCTCAGGAGGCTTGACTCCCTTTAGTCCACCCAGTGAGCTCCAAGAGATACCCGTCGCGACTCGAGAGCAGAGCGGGGTTCTTTGCTTCCACTCGAGATGGATGCCTGTCTCCCCGGGTGTGTCTGGAATGCAACCCCGAGATCCCTGTCGCCCCTGGAGAGGAACACTGGCTTCTGGACACAAGCCTAGATGAGGTCTATTGGCCCTGCAGTCACTCGAGAGCAATCCCCAGCTTTCCTTCGCAACTCGAATGGAAGATTGGACTTCCCTGGGCCTACACAAGAAGCATCCTGAATTCCCCGTCGTAATTCGAGAATCCTGCTACACCTCGAGAAAAACCACGTGGTTCCCCCGTCATCGCAAGATGTAGCCCTGTGCCGCTACAGCGTCTCAGGAGAAGTCCCACTTTAGGAATTGGAGTTCGAAACGGTACTTGTCACCCTTGATGCGACCCACAAAGTGCCCCGACATCCCGGTCTCCCTCGAGAGGAACACCGAAGTTTTCTGGCAACACTTCCTCTGAGCCTCTTCTACCCTCCTGATCTGGACAGGAGGGTCGACTCCCCTGCTTTGTCTGGAAGGGGTTCCCGGCCTTCCGGTCGCACCTCAGGATGAGGCCGGTCTCACGACGACATTCCAGACGTGGCCTCGTGGGTGGTTCCACATTCCGAAGGACCCCGATTTCCCGGTCCCCTCTTGATAAGAACCCGATGCCCGGACACCTCTTCGAACTCCACCCTGTGAATGAAGTCAACACGAAGGGGCAGTGACTCGCCCGTGCATCGTCGGGAAAAGACCCCCAGGTTCCAAATACCGCTCGACAAGTGGCCTGTCTCCCCGGGAACACCTCGAGAGGCAAGCGGAGTTCCATGCCTCAACCCAAGACGAGGCCTGACTCTCCTGTCCCAAGTCTGCAGGGACCTTGCGGTCGGAGTCTGAAGTCAGAGGAACCCTGAGGTTCCTGCCTCAACTGGAGATGAGGCCCTCTTCCAATGCACCAAACCCAGTGGAGTGCCGAGAGGCCCCTCCCACCTCCAGTTTCCCTGACTTCTCAGAGCCACCATGAGAAGCCCCCTGAGGTCACCTGCACAAGTCGAGGGACCCCAGGGTGTCCTGCCTCAACCCGAGAAAGACCTCGAGAGACCTTCTTCAACACGTCTCGAGGCCAGATTCCCCTACTATGACTTGAGAGTAAAGACGCGCTCCCCCTCGCCATTCGCATGGAGACCCGACTTCCTTGCCGCCCCACGAGAGGCTCACTGACCTCGCCGTCGTACCTCGCGAGAAACCGCACACTGGGGCCGCCGCTCGAGAACAACCCCGAGCCTCCCCCGTCATCGCGACTTGAGGGCCTTCGTCTCCTGTATGGCCTAGAGACCAGTCTCTCGACCTCTCTCCAAACGCCTCAGGAGGCTTGACTCCCTTTAGTCCACCCAGTGAGCTCCAAGAGATACCCGTCGCGACTCAAGAGCAGAGCGGGGTTCTTTGCTCCCACTCGAGATGGATGCCTGTCTCCCCGGGTGCGTCTGGAATGCAACCCCGGGATCCCTTTCGCCCCTGGAGAGGAACATTGGCTTCTGGACACAAGCCTAGATGAGTTCTATTGGCCCTGCAGTCACTCGAGAGCAATCCCCAGCTTTCCTTCGCAACTCGAATGGAAGATTGGACTTCCCTGGGCCAACACAAGAGGCATCCTGAATTCCCCGTCGTAACTCGAGAATCCCGCTGCAACTCGAGAAAATCCACGTGGCTCCCCCGTCATCGCAAGATGAAGCCCTTTCCCGCTACAGTGTCTCAGGAGAAGTCCCACGTTAGGTATTGGAGGTCGAAACGGTACTTGGCACCCTTGATGCGACCCACAAAGTGCCCCGACATCCCGGTCTCCCTCAAGAGGAACACCGAGGTTTTCCCGCACCACTTCCTCTGAGCCCCTTCTACCCTCCTGATCTGGACAGGAGGGTCGACTCCCCTGCTTTGTCTGGAAGGGGTTCCCGGCCTTCCGGTCGCACCTCAGGATGAGGCCGGTCTCACGACGACATTCCAGACGTGGCCTCGTGGGTGCTTCCACATTCCGAAGGACCCCGATTTCCCGGTCCCCTCTTGATAAGAACCCGATGCCCGGACACCTCTTCGAACTCCACCCTGTGAATGAAGTCAACACGAAGGGGCAGTGACTCGCCCGTGCATCGTCGGGAAAAGACCCCCAGGTTCCAAATACCGCTCGACAAGTGGCCTGTCTCCCCGGGAACACCTCGAGAGGCAAGCGGAGTTCCATGCCTCAACCCAAGACGAGGCCTGACTCTCCTGTCCCAAGTCTGCAGGGACCTTGCGGTCGGAGTCTGAAGTCAGAGGAACCCTGAGGTTCCTGCCTCAACTGGAGATGAGGCCCTCTTCCAATGCACCAAACCCAGTGGAGTGCCGAGAGGCCCCTCCCACCTCCAGTTTCCCTGACTTCTCAGAGCCACCATGAGAAGCCCCCTGAGGTCACCTGCACAAGTCGAGGGACCCCAGGGTGTCCTGCCTCAACCCGAGAAAGACCTCGAGAGACCTTCTTCAACACGTCTCGAGGCCAGATTCCCCTACTGCCGTGAGCCGGCATATTGCATATTGAGTGCATATTGCATATTGCATATTGAGTGCAGCACTTTCCACAGCATCATCTTTCAGGATCTGGAATAGCTCCACTGGAATTCTATCACTGCTGGGAGCCAGTGAGGAACTCCGCCCATGACAAAGGTCATGAGGAAGGAGGCTCGGCATACGCAAAGGCGGGATCGAGCTTCAGGAGTCCCCCTGGAAATTCTCGAGCATATACCCCCAAAACCAGAGTCTGCCTACTTTCTGCTTGTGCTTGCACCTAAACCTCTGACTTTACGGGGGCTCTCCCCCACTACCTCTCTCTGAAAAAAGAGTTAGCTTACAGTCCCAGTTAATAATTCCTGGGTGTGACAGTGTTTAACCTACAAACTCCTTTGGAAATCCTCTAGCCTGCCTGAATAGGTTTTTCCGGCCACATGTGATTGTTCAGAGCCTCCCAACTGTGAGAGGCAGGAGATGTTCTAAACTGTCTAAACACAAATTCTTTTGAGTAGTTACAAGATTGATTAGAAATTGTATTGGTGAATGGTTTTTCACTTGTTGGGCCATTGTTTTCTGCTAAGTTTCCATATCCCTTACCTGCTGTGTCCCTGGCAGTGTATTGATTAATATAATTGGTGTAAGTAGTAGCTTTAATGTTTGTAACCTGGGACCCTTGAGTTAATTCTTTTTCTTGTTATAGCCCACCACACCTTTGCTCTGTAGGAATGCAACTTTATCTAATGCTTTTTTGGAGGGTGGCTCCTGACCAACCACCTTTAGAGAAAAATAAGTTTTCTGAAGAAAAGGTCTTAAAATGTTAACAGGCCTCCGGGCCAGAAGATGATGCAAATCACCTAAGCTTTTGCATATGATAAGTTTGCAGGAAGAAAGCCTGGTTTGCTGCAAGACTCTACCCCTTCCCCCATTATCCTCTACGCATAACTTAAGGTATAAAAACTACTTTGAAAAATAAAGTGCGGGCCTTGTTCACCGAAACTTGGTCTCACCATGTCGTTCTTTCTCTTACCTTCTGGCTGAATTATTCAGCCTCTTTTCGCCACTGAATTTCCTCACTGAGCTATCCTCATTCTATTACTCTTTATATCCTTAATTAACATTTAATTAAGCAGTGGTTTCCTGATCTTCGCCTACGCCGTCTCTCCTTCGAATACCCTGGATCAGCCGGGGCTGGTCCCCGGCACCCTACCATGGCTCGAGAGCAATGACGCGCTCGCCCTCGCCACTCGCATGGAGACCCGACTTCCCTGGCGCCCCACGAGAGGCTCACTGACCTCGCCGTCGTACCTCGTGAGAAAGCGCACACTGGGGCCGCCGCTCGAGAACAACCCCAAGACTCCCCCGTCATCGCGAGATGAGGGCCTTCGTCTCCTGCATGGCCTAGAGACCAATCTCGCGACCTCTCTCCAAAAGCCTCAGGAGGCTTGACTCCCTTTAGTCCACCCAGTGAGCTCCAAGAGATACCCGTCGCGACTCGAGAGCAGAGCGGGGTTCTTTGCTTCCACTCGAGATGGATGCCTGTCTCCCCGGGTGTGTCTGGAATGCAACCCCGAGATCCCTGTCGCCCCTGGAGAGGAACACTGGCTTCTGGACACAAGCCTAGATGAGGTCTATTGGCCCTGCAGTCACTCGAGAGAAATCCCCAGCTTTCCTTCGCAACTCGAATGGAAGATTGGACTTCCCTGGGCCTACACAAGAGGCATCCTGAATTCCCCGTCGTAATTCGAGAATCCTGCTACACCTCGAGAAAAACCACGTGGTTCCCCCGTCATCGCAAGATGTAGCCCTGTGCCGCTACAGCGTCTCAGGAGAAGTCCCACTTTAGGAATTGGAGTTCGAAACGGTACTTGTCACCCTTGATGCGACCCACAAAGTGCCCCGACATCCCGGTCTCCCTCGAGAGGAACACCGAAGTTTTCTGGCAACACTTCCTCTGAGCCTCTTCTACCCTCCTGATCTGGACAGGAGGGTCGACTCCCCTGCTTTGTCTGGAAGGGGTTCCCGGCCTTCCGGTCGCACCTCAGGATGAGGCCGGTCTCACGACGACATTCCAGACGTGGCCTCGTGGGTGGTTCCACATTCCGAAGGACCCCGATTTCCCGGTCCCCTCTTGATAAGAACCCGATGCCCGGACACCTCTTCGAACTCCACCCTGTGAATGAAGTCAACACGAAGGGGCAGTGACTCGCCCGTGCATCGTCGGGAAAAGACCCCCAGGTTCCAAATACCGCTCGACAAGTGGCCTGTCTCCCCGGGAACACCTCGAGAGGCAAGCGGAGTTCCATGCCTCAACCCAAGACGAGGCCTGACTCTCCTGTCCCAAGTCTGCAGGGACCTTGCGGTCGGAGTCTGAAGTCAGAGGAACCCTGAGGTTCCTGCCTCAACTGGAGATGAGGCCCTCTTCCAATGCACCAAACCCAGTGGAGTGCCGAGAGGCCCCTCCCACCTCCAGTTTCCCTGACTTCTCAGAGCCACCATGAGAAGCCCCCTGAGGTCACCTGCACAAGTCGAGGGACCCCAGGGTGTCCTGCCTCAACCCGAGAAAGACCTCGAGAGACCTTCTTCAACACGTCTCGAGGCCAGATTCCCCTACTGCCGTGAGCCGGCATATTGCATATTGAGTGCATATTGCATATTGAGTGCAGCACTTTCCACAGCATCATCTTTCAGGATCTGGAATAGCTCCACTGGAATTCTATCACTGCTGGGAGCCAGTGAGGAACTCCGCCCATGACAAAGGTCATGAGGAAGGAGGCTCGGCATACGCAAAGGCGGGATCGAGCTTCAGGAGTCCCCCTGGAAATTCTCGAGCATATACCCCCAAAACCAGAGTCTGCCTACTTTCTGCTTGTGCTTGCACCTAAACCTCTGACTTTACGGGGGGCTCTGCCCCACTACCTCTCTCTGAAAAAGAGTTAGCTTACAGTTCCAGTTAATAATTCCTGGGTGTGACAGTGTTTAACCTACAAACTCCTTTGGAAATCCTCTAGCCTGCCTGAATAGGTTTTTCCGGCCACATGTGATTGTTCAGAGCCTCCCAACTGTGAGAGGCAGGAGATGTTCTAAACTGTCTAAACACAGATTCTTTTGAGTAGTTACAAGATTGTTTAGAAATTGTATTGGTGAATGGTTTTTCACTTGTTGGGCCATTGTTTGCTGCTAAGTTTCCATATCCCTTACCTGCTGTGTCCCTGGCAGTGTATTGATTAATATAATTGGTGTAAGTAGTAGCTTTAATGTTTGTAACCTGGGACCCTTGAGTTAATTCTTTTTCTTGTTATAGCCCACCACACCTTTGCTCTGTAGGAATGCAACTTTATCTAATGCTTTTTTGGAGGGTGGCTCCTGACCAACCACCTTTAGAGAAAAATAAGTTTTCTGAAGAAAAGGTCTTAAAATGTTAACAGGCCTCCGGGCCAGAAGATGATGCAAATCACCTAAGCTTTTGCATATGATAAGTTTGCAGGAAGAAAGCCTGGTTTGCTGCAAGACTCTACCCCTTCCCCCATTATCCTCTATGCATAACTTAAGGTATAAAAACTACTTTGAAAAATAAAGTGCGGGCCTTGTTCACCGAAACTTGGTCTCACCATGTCGTTCTTTCTCTTACCTTCTGGCTGAATTATTCAGCCTCTTTTCGCCACTGAATTTCCTCACTGAGCTATCCTCATTCTATTACTCTTTATATCCTTAATTAACATTTAATTAAGCAGTGGTTTCCTGATCTTCGCCTACGCCGTCTCTCCTTCGAATACCCTGGATCAGCCGGGGCTGGTCCCCGGCACGCTACCATGGCTCGAGAGCAATGACGCGCTCGCCCTCGCCACTCGCATGGAGACCCGACTTCCCTGGCGCCCCACGAGAGGCTCACTGACCTCGCCGTCGTACCTCGTGAGAAAGCGCACACTGGGGCCGCCGCTCGAGAACAACCCCAAGACTCCCCCGTCATCGCGAGATGAGGGCCTTCGTCTCCTGCATGGCCTAGAGACCAATCTCGCGACCTCTCTCCAAAAGCCTCAGGAGGCTTGACTCCCTTTAGTCCACCCAGTGAGCTCCAAGAGATACCCGTCGCGACTCGAGAGCAGAGCGGGGTTCTTTGCTTCCACTCGAGATGGATGCCTGTCTCCCCGGGTGTGTCTGGAATGCAACCCCGAGATCCCTGTCGCCCCTGGAGAGGAACACTGGCTTCTGGACACAAGCCTAGATGAGGTCTATTGGCCCTGCAGTCACTCGAGAGCAATCCCCAGCTTTCCTTCGCAACTCGAATGGAAGATTGGACTTCCCTGGGCCTACACAAGAAGCATCCTGAATTCCCCGTCGTAATTCGAGAATCCTGCTACACCTCGAGAAAAACCACGTGGTTCCCCCGTCATCGCAAGATGTAGCCCTGTGCCGCTACAGCGTCTCAGGAGAAGTCCCACTTTAGGAATTGGAGTTCGAAACGGTACTTGTCACCCTTGATGCGACCCACAAAGTGCCCCGACATCCCGGTCTCCCTCGAGAGGAACACCGAAGTTTTCTGGCAACACTTCCTCTGAGCCTCTTCTACCCTCCTGATCTGGACAGGAGGGTCGACTCCCCTGCTTTGTCTGGAAGGGGTTCCCGGCCTTCCGGTCGCACCTCAGGATGAGGCCGGTCTCACGACGACATTCCAGACGTGGCCTCGTGGGTGGTTCCACATTCCGAAGGACCCCGATTTCCCGGTCCCCTCTTGATAAGAACCCGATGCCCGGACACCTCTTCGAACTCCACCCTGTGAATGAAGTCAACACGAAGGGGCAGTGACTCGCCCGTGCATCGTCGGGAAAAGACCCCCAGGTTCCAAATACCGCTCGACAAGTGGCCTGTCTCCCCGGGAACACCTCGAGAGGCAAGCGGAGTTCCATGCCTCAACCCAAGACGAGGCCTGACTCTCCTGTCCCAAGTCTGCAGGGACCTTGCGGTCGGAGTCTGAAGTCAGAGGAACCCTGAGGTTCCTGCCTCAACTGGAGATGAGGCCCTCTTCCAATGCACCAAACCCAGTGGAGTGCCGAGAGGCCCCTCCCACCTCCAGTTTCCCTGACTTCTCAGAGCCACCATGAGAAGCCCCCTGAGGTCACCTGCACAAGTCGAGGGACCCCAGGGTGTCCTGCCTCAACCCGAGAAAGACCTCGAGAGACCTTCTTCAACACGTCTCGAGGCCAGATTCCCCTACTATGACTTGAGGGTAAAGACGCGCTCCCCCTCGCCATTCGCATGGAGACCCGACTTCCTTGCCGCCCCACGAGAGGCTCACTGACCTCGCCGTCGTACCTCGCGAGAAACCGCACACTGGGGCCGCCGCTCGAGAACAACCCCGAGCCTCCCCCGTCATCGCGACTTGAGGGCCTTCGTCTCCTGTATGGCCTAGAGACCAGTCTCTCGACCTCTCTCCAAACGCCTCAGGAGGCTTGACTCCCTTTAGTCCACCCAGTGAGCTCCAAGAGATACCCGTCGCGACTCAAGAGCAGAGCGGGGTTCTTTGCTCCCACTCGAGATGGATGCCTGTCTCCCCGGGTGCGTCTGGAATGCAACCCCGAGATCCCTTTCGCCCCTGGAGAGGAACATTGGCTTCTGGACACAAGCCTAGATGAGTTCTATTGGCCCTGCAGTCACTCGAGAGCAATCCCCAGCTTTCCTTCGCAACTCGAATGGAAGATTGGACTTCCCTGGGCCAACACAAGAGGCATCCTGAATTCCCCGTCGTAACTCGAGAATCCCGCTGCAACTCGAGAAAATCCACGTGGCTCCCCCGTCATCGCAAGATGAAGCCCTTTCCCGCTACAGTGTCTCAGGAGAAGTCCCACGTTAGGTATTGGAGGTCGAAACGGTACTTGGCACCCTTGATGCGACCCACAAAGTGCCCCGACATCCCGGTCTCCCTCAAGAGGAACACCGAGGTTTTCCCGCACCACTTCCTCTGAGCCCCTTCTACCCTCCTGATCTGGACAGGAGGGTCGACTCCCCTGCTTTGTCTGGAAGGGGTTCCCGGCCTTCCGGTCGCACCTCAGGATGAGGCCGGTCTCACGACGACATTCCAGACGTGGCCTCGTGGGTGGTTCCACATTCCGAAGGACCCCGATTTCCCGGTCCCCTCTTGATAAGAACCCGATGCCCGGACACCTCTTCGAACTCCACCCTGTGAATGAAGTCAACACGAAGGGGCAGTGACTCGCCCGTGCATCGTCGGGAAAAGACCCCCAGGTTCCAAATACCACTCGACAAGTGGCCTGTCTCCCCGGGAACACCTCGAGAGGCAAGCGGAGTTCCATGCCTCAACCCAAGACGAGGCCTGACTCTCCTGTCCCAAGTCTGCAGGGACCTTGCGGTCGGAGTCTGAAGTCAGAGGAACCCTGAGGTTCCTGCCTCAACTGGAGATGAGGCCCTCTTCCAATGCACCAAACCCAGTGGAGTGCCGAGAGGCCCCTCCCACCTCCAGTTTCCCTGACTTCTCAGAGCCACCATGAGAAGCCCCCTGAGGTCACCTGCACAAGTCGAGGGACCCCAGGGTGTCCTGCCTCAACCCGAGAAAGACCTCGAGAGACCTTCTTCAACACGTCTCGAGGCCAGATTCCCCTACTGCCGTGAGCCGGCATATTGCATATTGAGTGCATATTGCATATTGCATATTGAGTGCAGCACTTTCCACAGCATCATCTTTCAGGATCTGGAATAGCTCCACTGGAATTCTATCACTGCTGGGAGCCAGTGAGGAACTCCGCCCATGACAAAGGTCATGAGGAAGGAGGCTCGGCATACGCAAAGGCGGGATCGAGCTTCAGGAGTCCCCCTGGAAATTCTCGAGCATATACCCCCAAAACCAGAGTCTGCCTACTTTCTGCTTGTGCTTGCACCTAAACCTCTGACTTTACGGGGGGCTCTGCCCCACTACCTCTCTCTGAAAAAAGAGTTAGCTTACAGTTCCAGTTAATAATTCCTGGGTGTGACAGTGTTTAACCTACAAACTCCTTTGGAAATCCTCTAGCCTGCCTGAATAGGTTTTTCCGGCCACATGTGATTGTTCAGAGCCTCCCAACTGTGAGAGGCAGGAGATGTTCTAAACTGTCTAAACACAGATTCTTTTGAGTAGTTACAAGATTGATTAGAAATTGTATTGGTGAATGGTTTTTCACTTGTTGGGCCATTGTTTGCTGCTAAGTTTCCATATCCCTTACCTGCTGTGTCCCTGGCCGTGTATTGATTAATATAATTGGTGTAAGTAGTAGCTTTAATGTTTGTAACCTGGGACCCTTGAATTAACTCTTTTTCTTGTTATAGCCCACCACACCTTTGCTCTGTAGGAATGCAACTTTATCTAATGCTTTTTTGGAGGGTGGCTCCTGACCAACCACCTTTAGAGAAAAATAAGTTTTCTGAAGAAAAGGTCTTAAAATGTTAACAGGCCTCCGGGCCAGAAGATGATGCAAATCACCTAAGCTTTTGCATATGATATGTTTGCAGGAAGAAAGCCTGGTTTGCTGCAAGACTCTACCCCTTCCCTCATTATGTCTATGCATAACTTAAGGTATAAAAACTACTTTGAAAAATAAAGTGCGGGCCTTGTTCACCGAAACTTGGTCTCACCATGTCGTTCTTTCTCTTACCTTCTGGCTGAATTATTCCGCCTCTTTTCTCCACTGAATTTCCTCACTGAGCTATCCTCCTTCTATTACTCTTTATATCCTTAATTAACATTTAATTAAGCAGTGGTTTCCTGATCATCGCCTACGCCGTCTCTCCTTCGAATACCCTGGATCAGCCGGGGCTGGTCCCCGGCACCCTACCATGGCTCAAGAGCAATGACGCGCTCGCCCTTGCCACTCGCATGGAGACCCGACTTCCCTGGCGCCCCACGATAGGCTCACTGACCTCGCCATCGTACCTCGTGAGAAAGCGTACACTTGGGCCACCGCTCGAGAACAACCCCGAGCCTCCCCCGTCATCGCGAGATGAGGGCCTTCGTCTCCTGCATGGCCTAGAGACCAATCTCGCGACCTCTCTCCAAACGCCTCAGGAGGCTTGACTCCCTTTAGTCCACCCAGTGAGCTCCAAGAGATGCCCGTCGCGACTCGAGAGCAGAGCGGGGTTCTTTGCTTCCACTCGATCTGGATGCCTGTCTCCCCGGGTGTGTCTGGAATGCAACCCCGAGATCCCTGTCGCCCCTGGAGAGGAACACTGGCTTCTGGACACAAGCCTAGATGTGGTCTATTGGCCCTGCAGTCACTCGAGAGAAATCCCCAGCTTTCCTTCGCAACTCGAATGGAAGATTGGACTTCCCTGGGCCTACACAAGAGGCATCCTGAATTCCCCGTCATAATTCGAGAATCCTGCTACACCTCGAGAAAAACCACGTGGTTCCCCCGTCATCGCAAGATGTAGCCCTGTGCCGCTACAGCGTCTCAGGAGAAGTCCCACGTTAGGAATTGGAGTTCGAAACGGTACTTGTCACCCTTGATGCGACCCACAAAGTGCCCCGACATCCCGGTCTCCCTCGAGAGGAACACCGAAGTTTTCCGGCAACACTTCCTCTGAGCCTCTTCTACCCTCCTGATCTGGACAGGAGGGTCGACTCCTCTGCTTTGTCTGGAAGGGGTTCCCGACCTTCCGGTCGCACCTCAGGATGAGGCCGGTCTCACGACGACATTCCAGACGTGGCCTCGTGGGTGGTTCCACATTCCGAAGGTCCCCGATTTCCCGGTCCCCTCTTGATAAGAACCCGATGCCCGGACACCTCTTCGGACTCCACCCTGTGAATGAAGTCAACACGAAGGGGCAGTGACTCGCCCGTGCATCGTCGGGAAAAGACCCCCAGGTTCCAAATACCGCTCGACAAGTGGCCTGTCTCCCCGGGAACACCTCGAGAGGCAAGCGGAGTTCCATGCCTCAACCCAAGACGAGGCCTGACTCTCCTGTCCCAAGTCTGCAGGGACCTTGCGGTCGGAGTCTGAAGTCAGAGGAACCCTGAGGTTCCTGCCTCAACTGGAGATGAGGCCCTCTTCCAATGCACCAAACCCAGTGGAGTGCCGAGAGGCCCCTCCCACCTCCAGTTTCCCTGACTTCTCAGAGCCACCATGAGAAGCCCCCTGAGGTCACCTGCACAAGTCGAGGGACCCCAGGGTGTCCTGCCTCAACCCGAGAAAGACCTCGAGAGACCTTCTTCAACACGTCTCGAGGCCAGATTCCCCTACTATGACTTGAGGGTAAAGACGCGCTCCCCCTCGCCATTCGCATGGAGACCCGACTTCCTTGCCGCCCCACGAGAGGCTCACTGACCTCGCCGTCGTACCTCGCGAGAAACCGCACACTGGGGCCGCCGCTCGAGAACAACCCCGAGCCTCCCCCGTCATCGCGACTTGAGGGCCTTCGTCTCCTGTATGGCCTAGAGACCAGTCTCTCGACCTCTCTCCAAACGCCTCAGGAGGCTTGACTCCCTTTAGTCCACCCAGTGAGCTCCAAGAGATACCCGTCGCGACTCAAGAGCAGAGCGGGGTTCTTTGCTCCCACTCGAGATGGATGCCTGTCTCCCCGGGTGCGTCTGGAATGCAACCCCGAGATCCCTTTCGCCCCTGGAGAGGAACATTGGCTTCTGGACACAAGCCTAGATGAGTTCTATTGGCCCTGCAGTCACTCGAGAGCAATCCCCAGCTTTCCTTCGCAACTCGAATGGAAGATTGGACTTCCCTGGGCCAACACAAGAGGCATCCTGAATTCCCCGTCGTAACTCGAGAATCCCGCTGCAACTCGAGAAAATCCACGTGGCTCCCCCGTCATCGCAAGATGAAGCCCTTTCCCGCTACAGTGTCTCAGGAGAAGTCCCACGTTAGGTATTGGAGGTCGAAACGGTACTTGGCACCCTTGATGCGACCCACAAAGTGCCCCGACATCCCGGTCTCCCTCAAGAGGAACACCGAGGTTTTCCCGCACCACTTCCTCTGAGCCCCTTCTACCCTCCTGATCTGGACAGGAGGGTCGACTCCCCTGCTTTGTCTGGAAGGGGTTCCCGGCCTTCCGGTCGCACCTCAGGATGAGGCCGGTCTCACGACGACATTCCAGACGTGGCCTCGTGGGTGGTTCCACATTCCGAAGGACCCCGATTTCCCGGTCCCCTCTTGATAAGAACCCGATGCCCGGACACCTCTTCGAACTCCACCCTGTGAATGAAGTCAACACGAAGGGGCAGTGACTCGCCCGTGCATCGTCGGGAAAAGACCCCCAGGTTCCAAATACCGCTCGACAAGTGGCCTGTCTCCCCGGGAACACCTCGAGAGGCAAGCGGAGTTCCATGCCTCAACCCAAGACGAGGCCTGACTCTCCTGTCCCAAGTCTGCAGGGACCTTGCGGTCGGAGTCTGAAGTCAGAGGAACCCTGAGGTTCCTGCCTCAACTGGAGATGAGGCCCTCTTCCAATGCACCAAACCCAGTGGAGTGCCGAGAGGCCCCTCCCACCTCCAGTTTCCCTGACTTCTCAGAGCCACCATGAGAAGCCCCCTGAGGTCACCTGCACAAGTCGAGGGACCCCAGGGTGTCCTGCCTCAACCCGAGAAAGACCTCGAGAGACCTTCTTCAACACGTCTCGAGGCCAGATTCCCCTACTGCCGTGAGCCGGCATATTGCATATTGAGTGCATATTGCATATTGCATATTGAGTGCAGCACTTTCCACAGCATCATCTTTCAGGATCTGGAATAGCTCCACTGGAATTCTATCACTGCTGGGAGCCAGTGAGGAACTCCGCCCATGACAAAGGTCATGAGGAAGGAGGCTCGGCATACGCAAAGGCGGGATCGAGCTTCAGGAGTCCCCCTGGAAATTCTCGAGCATATACCCCCAAAACCAGAGTCTGCCTACTTTCTGCTTGTGCTTGCACCTAAACCTCTGACTTTACGGGGGGCTCTCCCCCACTACCTCTCTCTGAAAAAAGAGTTAGCTTACAGTCCCAGTTAATAATTCCTGGGTGTGACAGTGTTTAACCTGCAAACTCCTTTGGAAATCCTCTAGCCTGCCTGAATAGGTTTTTCCGGCCACATGTGATTGTTCAGAGCCTCCCAACTGTGAGAGGCAGGAGATGTTCTAAACTGTCTAAACACAAATTCTTTTGAGTAGTTACAAGATTGATTAGAAATTGTATTGGTGAATGGTTTTTCACTTGTTGGGCCATTGTTTGCTGCTAAGTTTCCATATCCCTTACCTGCTGTGTCCCTGGCAGTGTATTGATTAATATAATTGGTGTAAGTAGTAGCTTTAATGTTTGTAACCTGGGACCCTTGAGTTAATTCTTTTTCTTGTTATAGCCCACCACACCTTTGCTCTGTAGGAATGCAACTTTATCTAATGCTTTTTTGGAGGGTGGCTCCTGACCAACCACCTTTAGAGAAAAATAAGTTTTCTGAAGAAAAGGTCTTAAAATGTTAACAGGCCTCCGGGCCAGAAGATGATGCAAATCACCTAAGCTTTTGCATATGATAAGTTTGCAGGAAGAAAGCCTGGTTTGCTGCAAGACTCTACCCCTTCCCCCATTATCCTCTATGCATAACTTAAGGTATAAAAACTACTTTGAAAAATAAAGTGCGGGCCTTGTTCACCGAAACTTGGTCTCACCATGTCGTTCTTTCTCTTACCTTCTGGCTGAATTATTCAGCCTCTTTTCGCCACTGAATTTCCTCACTGAGCTATCCTCATTCTATTACTCTTTATATCCTTAATTAACATTTAATTAAGCAGTGGTTTCCTGATCTTCGCCTACGCCGTCTCTCCTTCGAATACCCTGGATCAGCCGGGGCTGGTCCCCGGCACCCTACCATGGCTCGAGAGCAATGACGCGCTCGCCCTCGCCACTCGCATGGAGACCCGACTTCCCTGGCGCCCCACGAGAGGCTCACTGACCTCGCCGTCGTACCTCGTGAGAAAGCGCACACTGGGGCCGCCGCTCGAGAACAACCCCAAGACTCCCCCGTCATCGCGAGATGAGGGCCTTCGTCTCCTGCATGGCCTAGAGACCAATCTCGCGACCTCTCTCCAAAAGCCTCAGGAGGCTTGACTCCCTTTAGTCCACCCAGTGAGCTCCAAGAGATACCCGTCGCGACTCGAGAGCAGAGCGGGGTTCTTTGCTTCCACTCGAGATGGATGCCTGTCTCCCCGGGTGTGTCTGGAATGCAACCCCGAGATCCCTGTCGCCCCTGGAGAGGAACACTGGCTTCTGGACACAAGCCTAGATGAGGTCTATTGGCCCTGCAGTCACTCGAGAGAAATCCCCAGCTTTCCTTCGCAACTCGAATGGAAGATTGGACTTCCCTGGGCCTACACAAGAAGCATGCTGAATTCCCCGTCGTAATTCGAGAATCCTGCTACACCTCGAGAAAAACCACGTGGTTCCCCCGTCATCGCAAGATGTAGCCCTGTGCCGCTACAGCGTCTCAGGAGAAGTCCCACTTTAGGAATTGGAGTTCGAAACGGTACTTGTCACCCTTGATGCGACCCACAAAGTGCCCCGACATCCCGGTCTCCCTCGAGAGGAACACCGAAGTTTTCTGGCAACACTTCCTCTGAGCCTCTTCTACCCTCCTGATCTGGACAGGAGGGTCGACTCCCCTGCTTTGTCTGGAAGGGGTTCCCGGCCTTCCGGTCGCACCTCAGGATGAGGCCGGTCTCACGACGACATTCCAGACGTGGCCTCGTGGGTGGTTCCACATTCCGAAGGACCCCGATTTCCCGGTCCCCTCTTGATAAGAACCCGATGCCCGGACACCTCTTCGAACTCCACCCTGTGAATGAAGTCAACACGAAGGGGCAGTGACTCGCCCGTGCATCGTCAGGAAAAGACCCCCAGGTTCCAAATACCGCTCGACAAGTGGCCTGTCTCCCCGGGAACACCTCGAGAGGCAAGCGGAGTTCCATGCCTCAACCCAAGACGAGGCCTGACTCTCCTGTCCCAAGTCTGCAGGGACCTTGCGGTCGGAGTCTGAAGTCAGAGGAACCCTGAGGTTCCTGCCTCAACTGGAGATGAGGCCCTCTTCCAATGCACCAAACCCAGTGGAGTGCCGAGAGGCCCCTCCCACCTCCAGTTTCCCTGACTTCTCAGAGCCACCATGAGAAGCCCCCTGAGGTCACCTGCACAAGTCGAGGGACCCCAGGGTGTCCTGCCTCAACCCGAGAAAGACCTCGAGAGACCTTCTTCAACACGTCTCGAGGCCAGATTCCCCTACTATGACTTGAGAGTAAAGACGCGCTCCCCCTCGCCATTCGCATGGAGACCCGACTTCCTTGCCGCCCCACGAGAGGCTCACTGACCTCGCCGTCGTACCTCGCGAGAAACCGCACACTGGGGCCGCCGCTCGAGAACAACCCCGAGCCTCCCCCGTCATCGCGACTTGAGGGCCTTCGTCTCCTGTATGGCCTAGAGACCAGTCTCTCGACCTCTCTCCAAACGCCTCAGGAGGCTTGACTCCCTTTAGTCCACCCAGTGAGCTCCAAGAGATACCCGTCGCGACTCAAGAGCAGAGCGGGGTTCTTTGCTCCCACTCGAGATGGATGCCTGTCTCCCCGGGTGCGTCTGGAATGCAACCCCGAGATCCCTTTCGCCCCTGGAGAGGAACATTGGCTTCTGGACACAAGCCTAGATGAGTTCTATTGGCCCTGCAGTCACTCGAGAGCAATCCCCAGCTTTCCTTCGCAACTCGAATGGAAGATTGGACTTCCCTGGGCCAACACAAGAGGCATCCTGAATTCCCCGTCGTAACTCGAGAATCCCGCTGCAACTCGAGAAAATCCACGTGGTTCCCCCGTCATCGCAAGATGAAGCCCTTTCCCGCTACAGTGTCTCAGGAGAAGTCCCACGTTAGGTATTGGAGGTCGAAACGGTACTTGGCACCCTTGATGCGACCCACAAAGTGCCCCGACATCCCGGTCTCCCTCAAGAGGAACACCGAGGTTTTCCCGCACCACTTCCTCTGAGCCCCTTCTACCCTCCTGATCTGGACAGGAGGGTCGACTCCCCTGCTTTGTCTGGAAGGGGTTCCCGGCCTTCCGGTCGCACCTCAGGATGAGGCCGGTCTCACGACGACATTCCAGACGTGGCCTCGTGGGTGGTTCCACATTCCGAAGGACCCCGATTTCCCGGTCCCCTCTTGATAAGAACCCGATGCCCGGACACCTCTTCGAACTCCACCCTGTGAATGAAGTCAACACGAAGGGGCAGTGACTCGCCCGTGCATCGTCGGGAAAAGACCCCCAGGTTCCAAATACCGCTCGACAAGTGGCCTGTCTCCCCGGGAACACCTCGAGAGGCAAGCGGAGTTCCATGCCTCAACCCAAGACGAGGCCTGACTCTCCTGTCCCAAGTCTGCAGGGACCTTGCGGTCGGAGTCTGAAGTCAGAGGAACCCTGAGGTTCCTGCCTCAACTGGAGATGAGGCCCTCTTCCAATGCACCAAACCCAGTGGAGTGCCGAGAGGCCCCTCCCACCTCCAGTTTCCCTGACTTCTCAGAGCCACCATGAGAAGCCCCCTGAGGTCACCTGCACAAGTCGAGGGACCCCAGGGTGTCCTGCCTCAACCCGAGAAAGACCTCGAGAGACCTTCTTCAACACGTCTCGAGGCCAGATTCCCCTACTGCCGTGAGCCGGCATATTGCATATTGAGTGCATATTGCATATTGCATATTGAGTGCAGCACTTTCCACAGCATCATCTTTCAGGATCTGGAATAGCTCCACTGGAATTCTATCACTGCTGGGAGCCAGTGAGGAACTCCGCCCATGACAAAGGTCATGAGGAAGGAGGCTCGGCATACGCAAAGGCGGGATCGAGCTTCAGGAGTCCCCCTGGAAATTCTCGAGCATATACCCCCAAAACCAGAGTCTGCCTACTTTCTGCTTGTGCTTGCACCTAAACCTCTGACTTTACGGGGGGCTCTGCCCCACTACCTCTCTCTGAAAAAAGAGTTAGCTTACAGTCCCAGTTAATAATTCCTGGGTGTGACAGTGTTTAACCTACAAACTCCTTTGGAAATCCTCTAGCCTGCCTGAATAGGTTTTTCCGGCCACATGTGATTGTTCAGAGCCTCCCAACTGTGAGAGGCAGGAGATGTTCTAAACTGTCTAAACACAGATTCTTTTGAGTAGTTACAAGATTGATTAGAAATTGTATTGGTGAATGGTTTTTCACTTGTTGGGCCATTGTTTGCTGCTAAGTTTCCATATCCCTTACCTGCTGTGTCCCTGGCAGTGTATTGATTAATATAATTGGTGTAAGTAGTAGCTTTAATGTTTGTAACCTGGGACCCTTGAGTTAATTCTTTTTCTTGTTATAGCCCACCACACCTTTGCTCTGTAGGAATGCAACTTTATCTAATGCTTTTTTGGAGGGTGGCTCCTGACCAACCACCTTTAGAGAAAAATAAGTTTTCTGAAGAAAAGGTCTTAAAATGTTAACAGGCCTCCGGGCCAGAAGATGATGCAAATCACCTAAGCTTTTGCATATGATAAGTTTGCAGGAAGAAAGCCTGGTTTGCTGCAAGACTCTACCCCTTCCCCCATTATCCTCTATGCATAACTTAAGGTATAAAAACTACTTTGAAAAATAAAGTGCGGGCCTTGTTCACCGAAACTTGGTCTCACCATGTCGTTCTTTCTCTTACCTTCTGGCTGAATTATTCAGCCTCTTTTCGCCACTGAATTTCCTCACTGAGCTATCCTCATTCTATTACTCTTTATATCCTTAATTAACATTTAATTAAGCAGTGGTTTCCTGATCTTCGCCTACGCCGTCTCTCCTTCGAATACCCTGGATCAGCCGGGGCTGGTCCCCGGCACCCTACCATGGCTCGAGAGCAATGACGCGCTCGCCCTCGCCACTCGCATGGAGACCCGACTTCCCTGGCGCCCCACGAGAGGCTCACTGACCTCGCCGTCGTACCTCGTGAGAAAGCGCACACTGGGGCCGCCGCTCGAGAACAACCCCAAGACTCCCCCGTCATCGCGAGATGAGGGCCTTCGTCTCCTGCATGGCCTAGAGACCAATCTCGCGACCTCTCTCCAAAAGCCTCAGGAGGCTTGACTCCCTTTAGTCCACCCAGTGAGCTCCAAGAGATACCCGTCGCGACTCGAGAGCAGAGCGGGGTTCTTTGCTTCCACTCGAGATGGATGCCTGTCTCCCCGGGTGTGTCTGGAATGCAACCCCGAGATCCCTGTCGCCCCTGGAGAGGAACACTGGCTTCTGGACACAAGCCTAGATGAGGTCTATTGGCCCTGCAGTCACTCGAGAGAAATCCCCAGCTTTCCTTCGCAACTCGAATGGAAGATTGGACTTCCCTGGGCCTACACAAGAAGCATCCTGAATTCCCCGTCGTAATTCGAGAATCCTGCTACACCTCGAGAAAAACCACGTGGTTCCCCCGTCATCGCAAGATGTAGCCCTGTGCCGCTACAGCGTCTCAGGAGAAGTCCCACTTTAGGAATTGGAGTTCGAAACGGTACTTGTCACCCTTGATGCGACCCACAAAGTGCCCCGACATCCCGGTCTCCCTCGAGAGGAACACCGAAGTTTTCTGGCAACACTTCCTCTGAGCCTCTTCTACCCTCCTGATCTGGACAGGAGGGTCGACTCCCCTGCTTTGTCTGGAAGGGGTTCCCGGCCTTCCGGTCGCACCTCAGGATGAGGCCGGTCTCACGACGACATTCCAGACGTGGCCTCGTGGGTGGTTCCACATTCCGAAGGACCCCGATTTCCCGGTCCCCTCTTGATAAGAACCCGATGCCCGGACACCTCTTCGAACTCCACCCTGTGAATGAAGTCAACACGAAGGGGCAGTGACTCGCCCGTGCATCGTCGGGAAAAGACCCCCAGGTTCCAAATACCGCTCGACAAGTGGCCTGTCTCCCCGGGAACACCTCGAGAGGCAAGCGGAGTTCCATGCCTCAACCCAAGACGAGGCCTGACTCTCCTGTCCCAAGTCTGCAGGGACCTTGCGGTCGGAGTCTGAAGTCAGAGGAACCCTGAGGTTCCTGCCTCAACTGGAGATGAGGCCCTCTTCCAATGCACCAAACCCAGTGGAGTGCCGAGAGGCCCCTCCCACCTCCAGTTTCCCTGACTTCTCAGAGCCACCATGAGAAGCCCCCTGAGGTCACCTGCACAAGTCGAGGGACCCCAGGGTGTCCTGCCTCAACCCGAGAAAGACCTCGAGAGACCTTCTTCAACACGTCTCGAGGCCAGATTCCCCTACTATGACTTGAGAGTAAAGACGCGCTCCCCCTCGCCATTCGCATGGAGACCCGACTTCCTTGCCGCCCCACGAGAGGCTCACTGACCTCGCCGTCGTACCTCGCGAGAAACCGCACACTGGGGCCGCCGCTCGAGAACAACCCCGAGCCTCCCCCGTCATCGCGACTTGAGGGCCTTCGTCTCCTGTATGGCCTAGAGACCAGTCTCTCGACCTCTCTCCAAACGCCTCAGGAGGCTTGACTCCCTTTAGTCCACCCAGTGAGCTCCAAGAGATACCCGTCGCGACTCAAGAGCAGAGCGGGGTTCTTTGCTCCCACTCGAGATGGATGCCTGTCTCCCCGGGTGCGTCTGGAATGCAACCCCGAGATCCCTTTCGCCCCTGGAGAGGAACATTGGCTTCTGGACACAAGCCTAGATGAGTTCTATTGGCCCTGCAGTCACTCGAGAGCAATCCCCAGCTTTCCTTCGCAACTCGAATGGAAGATTGGACTTCCCTGGGCCAACACAAGAGGCATCCTGAATTCCCCGTCGTAACTCGAGAATCCCGCTGCAACTCGAGAAAATCCACGTGGTTCCCCCGTCATCGCAAGATGAAGCCCTTTCCCGCTACAGTGTCTCAGGAGAAGTCCCACGTTAGGTATTGGAGGTCGAAACGGTACTTGGCACCCTTGATGCGACCCACAAAGTGCCCCGACATCCCGGTCTCCCTCAAGAGGAACACCGAGGTTTTCCCGCACCACTTCCTCTGAGCCCCTTCTACCCTCCTGATCTGGACAGGAGGGTCGACTCCCCTGCTTTGTCTGGAAGGGGTTCCCGGCCTTCCGGTCGCACCTCAGGATGAGGCCGGTCTCACGACGACATTCCAGACGTGGCCTCGTGGGTGGTTCCACATTCCGAAGGACCCCGATTTCCCGGTCCCCTCTTGATAAGAACCCGATGCCCGGACACCTCTTCGAACTCCACCCTGTGAATGAAGTCAACACGAAGGGGCAGTGACTCGCCCGTGCATCGTCGGGAAAAGACCCCCAGGTTCCAAATACCGCTCGACAAGTGGCCTGTCTCCCCGGGAACACCTCGAGAGGCAAGCGGAGTTCCATGCCTCAACCCAAGACGAGGCCTGACTCTCCTGTCCCAAGTCTGCAGGGACCTTGCGGTCGGAGTCTGAAGTCAGAGGAACCCTGAGGTTCCTGCCTCAACTGGAGATGAGGCCCTCTTCCAATGCACCAAACCCAGTGGAGTGCCGAGAGGCCCCTCCCACCTCCAGTTTCCCTGACTTCTCAGAGCCACCATGAGAAGCCCCCTGAGGTCACCTGCACAAGTCGAGGGACCCCAGGGTGTCCTGCCTCAACCCGAGAAAGACCTCGAGAGACCTTCTTCAACACGTCTCGAGGCCAGATTCCCCTACTGCCGTGAGCCGGCATATTGCATATTGAGTGCATATTGCATATTGCATATTGAGTGCAGCACTTTCCACAGCATCATCTTTCAGGATCTGGAATAGCTCCACTGGAATTCTATCACTGCTGGGAGCCAGTGAGGAACTCCGCCCATGACAAAGGTCATGAGGAAGGAGGCTCGGCATACGCAAAGGCGGGATCGAGCTTCAGGAGTCCCCCTGGAAATTCTCGAGCATATACCCCCAAAACCAGAGTCTGCCTACTTTCTGCTTGTGCTTGCACCTAAACCTCTGACTTTACGGGGGGCTCTCCCTCACTACCTCTCTCTGAAAAAGAGTTAGCTTACAGTTCCAGTTAATAATTCCTGGGTGTGACAGTGTTAAACCTGCAAACTCCTTTGGAAATCCTCTAGCCTGCCTGAATAGGTTTTTCCGGCCACATGTGATTGTTCAGAGCCTCCCAACTGTGAGAGGCAGGAGATGTTCTAAACTGTCTAAACACAAATTCTTTTGAGTAGTTACAAGATTGATTAGAAATTGTATTGGTGAATGGTTTTTCACTTGTTGGGCCATTGTTTGCTGCTAAGTTTCCATATCCCTTACCTGCTGTGTCCCTGGCAGTGTATTGATTAATATAATTGGTGTAAGTAGTAGCTTTAATGTTTGTAACCTGGGACCCTTGAGTTAATTCTTTTTCTTGTTATAGCCCACCACACCTTTGCTCTGTAGGAATGCAACTTTATCTAATGCTTTTTTGGAGGGTGGCTCCTGACCAACCACCTTTAGAGAAAAATAAGTTTTCTGAAGAAAAGGTCTTAAAATGTTAACAGGCCTCCGGGCCAGAAGATGATGCAAATCACCTAAGCTTTTGCATATGATAAGTTTGCAGGAAGAAAGCCTGGTTTGCTGCAAGACTCTACCCCTTCCCCCATTATCCTCTATGCATAACTTAAGGTATAAAAACTACTTTGAAAAATAAAGTGCGGGCCTTGTTCACCGAAACTTGGTCTCACCATGTCGTTCTTTCTCTTACCTTCTGGCTGAATTATTCAGCCTCTTTTCGCCACTGAATTTCCTCACTGAGCTATCCTCATTCTATTACTCTTTATATCCTTAATTAACATTTAATTAAGCAGTGGTTTCCTGATCTTCGCCTACGCCGTCTCTCCTTCGAATACCCTGGATCAGCCGGGGCTGGTCCCCGGCACCCTACCATGGCTCGAGAGCAATGACGCGCTCGCCCTCGCCACTCGCATGGAGACCCGACTTCCCTGGCGCCCCACGAGAGGCTCACTGACCTCGCCGTCGTACCTCGTGAGAAAGCGCACACTGGGGCCGCCGCTCGAGAACAACCCCAAGACTCCCCCGTCATCGCGAGATGAGGGCCTTCGTCTCCTGCATGGCCTAGAGACCAATCTCGCGACCTCTCTCCAAAAGCCTCAGGAGGCTTGACTCCCTTTAGTCCACCCAGTGAGCTCCAAGAGATACCCGTCGCGACTCGAGAGCAGAGCGGGGTTCTTTGCTTCCACTCGAGATGGATGCCTGTCTCCCCGGGTGTGTCTGGAATGCAACCCCGAGATCCCTGTCGCCCCTGGAGAGGAACACTGGCTTCTGGACACAAGCCTAGATGAGGTCTATTGGCCCTGCAGTCACTCGAGAGAAATCCCCAGCTTTCCTTCGCAACTCGAATGGAAGATTGGACTTCCCTGGGCCTACACAAGAAGCATGCTGAATTCCCCGTCGTAATTCGAGAATCCTGCTACACCTCGAGAAAAACCACGTGGTTCCCCCGTCATCGCAAGATGTAGCCCTGTGCCGCTACAGCGTCTCAGGAGAAGTCCCACTTTAGGAATTGGAGTTCGAAACGGTACTTGGCACCCTTGATGCGACCCACAAAGTGCCCCGACATCCCGGTCTCCCTCGAGAGGAACACCGAAGTTTTCTGGCAACACTTCCTCTGAGCCTCTTCTACCCTCCTGATCTGGACAGGAGGGTCGACTCCCCTGCTTTGTCTGGAAGGGGTTCCCGGCCTTCCGGTCGCACCTCAGGATGAGGCCGGTCTCACGACGACATTCCAGACGTGGCCTCGTGGGTGGTTCCACATTCCGAAGGACCCCGATTTCCCGGTCCCCTCTTGATAAGAACCCGATGCCCGGACACCTCTTCGAACTCCACCCTGTGAATGAAGTCAACACGAAGGGGCAGTGACTCGCCCGTGCATCGTCAGGAAAAGACCCCCAGGTTCCAAATACCGCTCGACAAGTGGCCTGTCTCCCCGGGAACACCTCGAGAGGCAAGCGGAGTTCCATGCCTCAACCCAAGACGAGGCCTGACTCTCCTGTCCCAAGTCTGCAGGGACCTTGCGGTCGGAGTCTGAAGTCAGAGGAACCCTGAGGTTCCTGCCTCAACTGGAGATGAGGCCCTCTTCCAATGCACCAAACCCAGTGGAGTGCCGAGAGGCCCCTCCCACCTCCAGTTTCCCTGACTTCTCAGAGCCACCATGAGAAGCCCCCTGAGGTCACCTGCACAAGTCGAGGGACCCCAGGGTGTCCTGCCTCAACCCGAGAAAGACCTCGAGAGACCTTCTTCAACACGTCTCGAGGCCAGATTCCCCTACTATGACTTGAGAGTAAAGACGCGCTCCCCCTCGCCATTCGCATGGAGACCCGACTTCCTTGCCGCCCCACGAGAGGCTCACTGACCTCGCCGTCGTACCTCGCGAGAAACCGCACACTGGGGCCGCCGCTCGAGAACAACCCCGAGCCTCCCCCGTCATCGCGACTTGAGGGCCTTCGTCTCCTGTATGGCCTAGAGACCAGTCTCTCGACCTCTCTCCAAACGCCTCAGGAGGCTTGACTCCCTTTAGTCCACCCAGTGAGCTCCAAGAGATACCCGTCGCGACTCAAGAGCAGAGCGGGGTTCTTTGCTCCCACTCGAGATGGATGCCTGTCTCCCCGGGTGCGTCTGGAATGCAACCCCGAGATCCCTTTCGCCCCTGGAGAGGAACATTGGCTTCTGGACACAAGCCTAGATGAGTTCTATTGGCCCTGCAGTCACTCGAGAGCAATCCCCAGCTTTCCTTCGCAACTCGAATGGAAGATTGGACTTCCCTGGGCCAACACAAGAGGCATCCTGAATTCCCCGTCGTAACTCGAGAATCCCGCTGCAACTCGAGAAAATCCACGTGGTTCCCCCGTCATCGCAAGATGAAGCCCTTTCCCGCTACAGTGTCTCAGGAGAAGTCCCACGTTAGGTATTGGAGGTCGAAACGGTACTTGGCACCCTTGATGCGACCCACAAAGTGCCCCGACATCCCGGTCTCCCTCAAGAGGAACACCGAGGTTTTCCCGCACCACTTCCTCTGAGCCCCTTCTACCCTCCTGATCTGGACAGGAGGGTCGACTCCCCTGCTTTGTCTGGAAGGGGTTCCCGGCCTTCCGGTCGCACCTCAGGATGAGGCCGGTCTCACGACGACATTCCAGACGTGGCCTCGTGGGTGGTTCCACATTCCGAAGGACCCCGATTTCCCGGTCCCCTCTTGATAAGAACCCGATGCCCGGACACCTCTTCGAACTCCACCCTGTGAATGAAGTCAACACGAAGGGGCAGTGACTCGCCCGTGCATCGTCGGGAAAAGACCCCCAGGTTCCAAATACCGCTCGACAAGTGGCCTGTCTCCCCGGGAACACCTCGAGAGGCAAGCGGAGTTCCATGCCTCAACCCAAGACGAGGCCTGACTCTCCTGTCCCAAGTCTGCAGGGACCTTGCGGTCGGAGTCTGAAGTCAGAGGAACCCTGAGGTTCCTGCCTCAACTGGAGATGAGGCCCTCTTCCAATGCACCAAACCCAGTGGAGTGCCGAGAGGCCCCTCCCACCTCCAGTTTCCCTGACTTCTCAGAGCCACCATGAGAAGCCCCCTGAGGTCACCTGCACAAGTCGAGGGACCCCAGGGTGTCCTGCCTCAACCCGAGAAAGACCTCGAGAGACCTTCTTCAACACGTCTCGAGGCCAGATTCCCCTACTGCCGTGAGCCGGCATATTGCATATTGAGTGCATATTGCATATTGCATATTGAGTGCAGCACTTTCCACAGCATCATCTTTCAGGATCTGGAATAGCTCCACTGGAATTCTATCACTGCTGGGAGCCAGTGAGGAACTCCGCCCATGACAAAGGTCATGAGGAAGGAGGCTCGGCATACGCAAAGGCGGGATCGAGCTTCAGGAGTCCCCCTGGAAATTCTCGAGCATATACCCCCAAAACCAGAGTCTGCCTACTTTCTGCTTGTGCTTGCACCTAAACCTCTGACTTTACGGGGGGCTCTCCCCCACTACCTCTCTCTGAAAAAGAGTTAGCTTACAGTTCCAGTTAATAATTCCTGGGTGTGACAGTGTTAAACCTGCAAACTCCTTTGGAAATCCTCTAGCCTGCCTGAATAGGTTTTTCCGGCCACATGTGATTGTTCAGAGCCTCCCAACTGTGAGAGGCAGGAGATGTTCTAAACTGTCTAAACACAAATTCTTTTGAGTAGTTACAAGATTGATTAGAAATTGTATTGGTGAATGGTTTTTCACTTGTTGGGCCATTGTTTGCTGCTAAGTTTCCATATCCCTTACCTGCTGTGTCCCTGGCAGTGTATTGATTAATATAATTGGTGTAAGTAGTAGCTTTAATGTTTGTAACCTGGGACCCTTGAGTTAATTCTTTTTCTTGTTATAGCCCACCACACCTTTGCTCTGTAGGAATGCAACTTTATCTAATGCTTTTTTGGAGGGTGGCTCCTGACCAACCACCTTTAGAGAAAAATAAGTTTTCTGAAGAAAAGGTCTTAAAATGTTAACAGGCCTCCGGGCCAGAAGATGATGCAAATCACCTAAGCTTTTGCATATGATAAGTTTGCAGGAAGAAAGCCTGGTTTGCTGCAAGACTCTACCCCTTCCCCCATTATCCTCTATGCATAACTTAAGGTATAAAAACTACTTTGAAAAATAAAGTGCGGGCCTTGTTCACCGAAACTTGGTCTCACCATGTCGTTCTTTCTCTTACCTTCTGGCTGAATTATTCAGCCTCTTTTCGCCACTGAATTTCCTCACTGAGCTATCCTCATTCTATTACTCTTTATATCCTTAATTAACATTTAATTAAGCAGTGGTTTCCTGATCTTCGCCTACGCCGTCTCTCCTTCGAATACCCTGGATCAGCCGGGGCTGGTCCCCGGCACCCTACCATGGCTCGAGAGCAATGACGCGCTCGCCCTCGCCACTCGCATGGAGACCCGACTTCCCTGGCGCCCCACGAGAGGCTCACTGACCTCGCCGTCGTACCTCGTGAGAAAGCGCACACTGGGGCCGCCGCTCGAGAACAACCCCAAGACTCCCCCGTCATCGCGAGATGAGGGCCTTCGTCTCCTGCATGGCCTAGAGACCAATCTCGCGACCTCTCTCCAAAAGCCTCAGGAGGCTTGACTCCCTTTAGTCCACCCAGTGAGCTCCAAGAGATACCCGTCGCGACTCGAGAGCAGAGCGGGGTTCTTTGCTTCCACTCGAGATGGATGCCTGTCTCCCCGGGTGTGTCTGGAATGCAACCCCGAGATCCCTGTCGCCCCTGGAGAGGAACACTGGCTTCTGGACACAAGCCTAGATGAGGTCTATTGGCCCTGCAGTCACTCGAGAGAAATCCCCAGCTTTCCTTCGCAACTCGAATGGAAGATTGGACTTCCCTGGGCCTACACAAGAAGCATGCTGAATTCCCCGTCGTAATTCGAGAATCCTGCTACACCTCGAGAAAAACCACGTGGTTCCCCCGTCATCGCAAGATGTAGCCCTGTGCCGCTACAGCGTCTCAGGAGAAGTCCCACTTTAGGAATTGGAGTTCGAAACGGTACTTGTCACCCTTGATGCGACCCACAAAGTGCCCCGACATCCCGGTCTCCCTCGAGAGGAACACCGAAGTTTTCTGGCAACACTTCCTCTGAGCCTCTTCTACCCTCCTGATCTGGACAGGAGGGTCGACTCCCCTGCTTTGTCTGGAAGGGGTTCCCGGCCTTCCGGTCGCACCTCAGGATGAGGCCGGTCTCACGACGACATTCCAGACGTGGCCTCGTGGGTGGTTCCACATTCCGAAGGACCCCGATTTCCCGGTCCCCTCTTGATAAGAACCCGATGCCCGGACACCTCTTCGAACTCCACCCTGTGAATGAAGTCAACACGAAGGGGCAGTGACTCGCCCGTGCATCGTCAGGAAAAGACCCCCAGGTTCCAAATACCGCTCGACAAGTGGCCTGTCTCCCCGGGAACACCTCGAGAGGCAAGCGGAGTTCCATGCCTCAACCCAAGACGAGGCCTGACTCTCCTGTCCCAAGTCTGCAGGGACCTTGCGGTCGGAGTCTGAAGTCAGAGGAACCCTGAGGTTCCTGCCTCAACTGGAGATGAGGCCCTCTTCCAATGCACCAAACCCAGTGGAGTGCCGAGAGGCCCCTCCCACCTCCAGTTTCCCTGACTTCTCAGAGCCACCATGAGAAGCCCCCTGAGGTCACCTGCACAAGTCGAGGGACCCCAGGGTGTCCTGCCTCAACCCGAGAAAGACCTCGAGAGACCTTCTTCAACACGTCTCGAGGCCAGATTCCCCTACTATGACTTGAGGGTAAAGACGCGCTCCCCCTCGCCATTCGCATGGAGACCCGACTTCCTTGCCGCCCCACGAGAGGCTCACTGACCTCGCCGTCGTACCTCGCGAGAAACCGCACACTGGGGCCGCCGCTCGAGAACAACCCCGAGCCTCCCCCGTCATCGCGACTTGAGGGCCTTCGTCTCCTGTATGGCCTAGAGACCAGTCTCTCGACCTCTCTCCAAACGCCTCAGGAGGCTTGACTCCCTTTAGTCCACCCAGTGAGCTCCAAGAGATACCCGTCGCGACTCAAGAGCAGAGCGGGGTTCTTTGCTCCCACTCGAGATGGATGCCTGTCTCCCCGGGTGCGTCTGGAATGCAACCCCGAGATCCCTTTCGCCCCTGGAGAGGAACATTGGCTTCTGGACACAAGCCTAGATGAGTTCTATTGGCCCTGCAGTCACTCGAGAGCAATCCCCAGCTTTCCTTCGCAACTCGAATGGAAGATTGGACTTCCCTGGGCCAACACAAGAGGCATCCTGAATTCCCCGTCGTAACTCGAGAATCCCGCTGCAACTCGAGAAAATCCACGTGGTTCCCCCGTCATCGCAAGATGAAGCCCTTTCCCGCTACAGTGTCTCAGGAGAAGTCCCACGTTAGGTATTGGAGGTCGAAACGGTACTTGGCACCCTTGATGCGACCCACAAAGTGCCCCGACATCCCGGTCTCCCTCAAGAGGAACACCGAGGTTTTCCCGCACCACTTCCTCTGAGCCCCTTCTACCCTCCTGATCTGGACAGGAGGGTCGACTCCCCTGCTTTGTCTGGAAGGGGTTCCCGGCCTTCCGGTCGCACCTCAGGATGAGGCCGGTCTCACGACGACATTCCAGACGTGGCCTCGTGGGTGGTTCCACATTCCGAAGGACCCCGATTTCCCGGTCCCCTCTTGATAAGAACCCGATGCCCGGACACCTCTTCGAACTCCACCCTGTGAATGAAGTCAACACGAAGGGGCAGTGACTCGCCCGTGCATCGTCGGGAAAAGACCCCCAGGTTCCAAATACCGCTCGACAAGTGGCCTGTCTCCCCGGGAACACCTCGAGAGGCAAGCGGAGTTCCATGCCTCAACCCAAGACGAGGCCTGACTCTCCTGTCCCAAGTCTGCAGGGACCTTGCGGTCGGAGTCTGAAGTCAGAGGAACCCTGAGGTTCCTGCCTCAACTGGAGATGAGGCCCTCTTCCAATGCACCAAACCCAGTGGAGTGCCGAGAGGCCCCTCCCACCTCCAGTTTCCCTGACTTCTCAGAGCCACCATGAGAAGCCCCCTGAGGTCACCTGCACAAGTCGAGGGACCCCAGGGTGTCCTGCCTCAACCCGAGAAAGACCTCGAGAGACCTTCTTCAACACGTCTCGAGGCCAGATTCCCCTACTGCCGTGAGCCGGCATATTGCATATTGAGTGCATATTGCATATTGCATATTGAGTGCAGCACTTTCCACAGCATCATCTTTCAGGATCTGGAATAGCTCCACTGGAATTCTATCACTGCTGGGAGCCAGTGAGGAACTCCGCCCATGACAAAGGTCATGAGGAAGGAGGCTCGGCATACGCAAAGGCGGGATCGAGCTTCAGGAGTCCCCCTGGAAATTCTCGAGCATATACCCCCAAAACCAGAGTCTGCCTACTTTCTGCTTGTGCTTGCACCTAAACCTCTGACTTTACGGGGGGCTCTCCCCACTACCTCTCTCTGAAAAAAGAGTTAGCTTACAGTTCCAGTTAATAATTCCTGGGTGTGACAGTGTTAAACCTGCAAACTCCTTTGGAAATCCTCTAGCCTGCCTGAATAGGTTTTTCCGGCCACATGTGATTGTTCAGAGCCTCCCAACTGTGAGAGGCAGGAGATGTTCTAAACTGTCTAAACACAAATTCTTTTGAGTAGTTACAAGATTGATTAGAAATTGTATTGGTGAATGGTTTTTCACTTGTTGGGCCATTGTTTGCTGCTAAGTTTCCATATCCCTTACCTGCTGTGTCCCTGGCAGTGTATTGATTAATATAATTGGTGTAAGTAGTAGCTTTAATGTTTGTAACCTGGGACCCTTGAGTTAATTCTTTTTCTTGTTATAGCCCACCACACCTTTGCTCTGTAGGAATGCAACTTTATCTAATGCTTTTTTGGAGGGTGGCTCCTGACCAACCACCTTTAGAGAAAAATAAGTTTTCTGAAGAAAAGGTCTTAAAATGTTAACAGGCCTCCGGGCCAGAAGATGATGCAAATCACCTAAGCTTTTGCATATGATAAGTTTGCAGGAAGAAAGCCTGGTTTGCTGCAAGACTCTACCCCTTCCCCCATTATCCTCTATGCATAACTTAAGGTATAAAAACTACTTTGAAAAATAAAGTGCGGGCCTTGTTCACCGAAACTTGGTCTCACCATGTCGTTCTTTCTCTTACCTTCTGGCTGAATTATTCAGCCTCTTTTCGCCACTGAATTTCCTCACTGAGCTATCCTCATTCTATTACTCTTTATATCCTTAATTAACATTTAATTAAGCAGTGGTTTCCTGATCTTCGCCTACGCCGTCTCTCCTTCGAATACCCTGGATCAGCCGGGGCTGGTCCCCGGCACCCTACCATGGCTCGAGAGCAATGACGCGCTCGCCCTCGCCACTCGCATGGAGACCCGACTTCCCTGGCGCCCCACGAGAGGCTCACTGACCTCGCCGTCGTACCTCGTGAGAAAGCGCACACTGGGGCCGCCGCTCGAGAACAACCCCAAGACTCCCCCGTCATCGCGAGATGAGGGCCTTCGTCTCCTGCATGGCCTAGAGACCAATCTCGCGACCTCTCTCCAAAAGCCTCAGGAGGCTTGACTCCCTTTAGTCCACCCAGTGAGCTCCAAGAGATACCCGTCGCGACTCGAGAGCAGAGCGGGGTTCTTTGCTTCCACTCGAGATGGATGCCTGTCTCCCCGGGTGTGTCTGGAATGCAACCCCGAGATCCCTGTCGCCCCTGGAGAGGAACACTGGCTTCTGGACACAAGCCTAGATGAGGTCTATTGGCCCTGCAGTCACTCGAGAGAAATCCCCAGCTTTCCTTCGCAACTCGAATGGAAGATTGGACTTCCCTGGGCCTACACAAGAAGCATGCTGAATTCCCCGTCGTAATTCGAGAATCCTGCTACACCTCGAGAAAAACCACGTGGTTCCCCCGTCATCGCAAGATGTAGCCCTGTGCCGCTACAGCGTCTCAGGAGAAGTCCCACTTTAGGAATTGGAGTTCGAAACGGTACTTGTCACCCTTGATGCGACCCACAAAGTGCCCCGACATCCCGGTCTCCCTCGAGAGGAACACCGAAGTTTTCTGGCAACACTTCCTCTGAGCCTCTTCTACCCTCCTGATCTGGACAGGAGGGTCGACTCCCCTGCTTTGTCTGGAAGGGGTTCCCGGCCTTCCGGTCGCACCTCAGGATGAGGCCGGTCTCACGACGACATTCCAGACGTGGCCTCGTGGGTGGTTCCACATTCCGAAGGACCCCGATTTCCCGGTCCCCTCTTGATAAGAACCCGATGCCCGGACACCTCTTCGAACTCCACCCTGTGAATGAAGTCAACACGAAGGGGCAGTGACTCGCCCGTGCATCGTCAGGAAAAGACCCCCAGGTTCCAAATACCGCTCGACAAGTGGCCTGTCTCCCCGGGAACACCTCGAGAGGCAAGCGGAGTTCCATGCCTCAACCCAAGACGAGGCCTGACTCTCCTGTCCCAAGTCTGCAGGGACCTTGCGGTCGGAGTCTGAAGTCAGAGGAACCCTGAGGTTCCTGCCTCAACTGGAGATGAGGCCCTCTTCCAATGCACCAAACCCAGTGGAGTGCCGAGAGGCCCCTCCCACCTCCAGTTTCCCTGACTTCTCAGAGCCACCATGAGAAGCCCCCTGAGGTCACCTGCACAAGTCGAGGGACCCCAGGGTGTCCTGCCTCAACCCGAGAAAGACCTCGAGAGACCTTCTTCAACACGTCTCGAGGCCAGATTCCCCTACTATGACTTGAGGGTAAAGACGCGCTCCCCCTCGCCATTCGCATGGAGACCCGACTTCCTTGCCGCCCCACGAGAGGCTCACTGACCTCGCCGTCGTACCTCGCGAGAAACCGCACACTGGGGCCGCCGCTCGAGAACAACCCCGAGCCTCCCCCGTCATCGCGACTTGAGGGCCTTCGTCTCCTGTATGGCCTAGAGACCAGTCTCTCGACCTCTCTCCAAACGCCTCAGGAGGCTTGACTCCCTTTAGTCCACCCAGTGAGCTCCAAGAGATACCCGTCGCGACTCAAGAGCAGAGCGGGGTTCTTTGCTCCCACTCGAGATGGATGCCTGTCTCCCCGGGTGCGTCTGGAATGCAACCCCGAGATCCCTTTCGCCCCTGGAGAGGAACATTGGCTTCTGGACACAAGCCTAGATGAGTTCTATTGGCCCTGCAGTCACTCGAGAGCAATCCCCAGCTTTCCTTCGCAACTCGAATGGAAGATTGGACTTCCCTGGGCCAACACAAGAGGCATCCTGAATTCCCCGTCGTAACTCGAGAATCCCGCTGCAACTCGAGAAAATCCACGTGGTTCCCCCGTCATCGCAAGATGAAGCCCTTTCCCGCTACAGTGTCTCAGGAGAAGTCCCACGTTAGGTATTGGAGGTCGAAACGGTACTTGGCACCCTTGATGCGACCCACAAAGTGCCCCGACATCCCGGTCTCCCTCAAGAGGAACACCGAGGTTTTCCCGCACCACTTCCTCTGAGCCCCTTCTACCCTCCTGATCTGGACAGGAGGGTCGACTCCCCTGCTTTGTCTGGAAGGGGTTCCCGGCCTTCCGGTCGCACCTCAGGATGAGGCCGGTCTCACGACGACATTCCAGACGTGGCCTCGTGGGTGGTTCCACATTCCGAAGGACCCCGATTTCCCGGTCCCCTCTTGATAAGAACCCGATGCCCGGACACCTCTTCGAACTCCACCCTGTGAATGAAGTCAACACGAAGGGGCAGTGACTCGCCCGTGCATCGTCGGGAAAAGACCCCCAGGTTCCAAATACCGCTCGACAAGTGGCCTGTCTCCCCGGGAACACCTCGAGAGGCAAGCGGAGTTCCATGCCTCAACCCAAGACGAGGCCTGACTCTCCTGTCCCAAGTCTGCAGGGACCTTGCGGTCGGAGTCTGAAGTCAGAGGAACCCTGAGGTTCCTGCCTCAACTGGAGATGAGGCCCTCTTCCAATGCACCAAACCCAGTGGAGTGCCGAGAGGCCCCTCCCACCTCCAGTTTCCCTGACTTCTCAGAGCCACCATGAGAAGCCCCCTGAGGTCACCTGCACAAGTCGAGGGACCCCAGGGTGTCCTGCCTCAACCCGAGAAAGACCTCGAGAGACCTTCTTCAACACGTCTCGAGGCCAGATTCCCCTACTGCCGTGAGCCGGCATATTGCATATTGAGTGCATATTGCATATTGCATATTGAGTGCAGCACTTTCCACAGCATCATCTTTCAGGATCTGGAATAGCTCCACTGGAATTCTATCACTGCTGGGAGCCAGTGAGGAACTCCGCCCATGACAAAGGTCATGAGGAAGGAGGCTCGGCATACGCAAAGGCGGGATCGAGCTTCAGGAGTCCCCCTGGAAATTCTCGAGCATATACCCCCAAAACCAGAGTCTGCCTACTTTCTGCTTGTGCTTGCACCTAAACCTCTGACTTTACGGGGGGCTCTCCCCACTACCTCTCTCTGAAAAAGAGTTAGCTTACAGTTCCAGTTAATAATTCCTGGGTGTGACAGTGTTAAACCTGCAAACTCCTTTGGAAATCCTCTAGCCTGCCTGAATAGGTTTTTCCGGCCACATGTGATTGTTCAGAGCCTCCCAACTGTGAGAGGCAGGAGATGTTCTAAACTGTCTAAACACAAATTCTTTTGAGTAGTTACAAGATTGATTAGAAATTGTATTGGTGAATGGTTTTTCACTTGTTGGGCCATTGTTTGCTGCTAAGTTTCCATATCCCTTACCTGCTGTGTCCCTGGCAGTGTATTGATTAATATAATTGGTGTAAGTAGTAGCTTTAATGTTTGTAACCTGGGACCCTTGAGTTAATTCTTTTCCTTGTTATAGCCCACCACACCTTTGCTCTGTAGGAATGCAACTTTATCTAATGCTTTTTTGGAGGGTGGCTCCTGACCAACCACCTTTAGAGAAAAATAAGTTTTCTGAAGAAAAGGTCTTAAAATGTTAACAGGCCTCCGGGCCAGAAGATGATGCAAATCACCTAAGCTTTTGCATATGATAAGTTTGCAGGAAGAAAGCCTGGTTTGCTGCAAGACTCTACCCCTTCCCCCATTATCCTCTATGCATAACTTAAGGTATAAAAACTACTTTGAAAAATAAAGTGCGGGCCTTGTTCACCGAAACTTGGTCTCACCATGTCGTTCTTTCTCTTACCTTCTGGCTGAATTATTCAGCCTCTTTTCGCCACTGAATTTCCTCACTGAGCTATCCTCATTCTATTACTCTTTATATCCTTAATTAACATTTAATTAAGCAGTGGTTTCCTGATCTTCGCCTACGCCGTCTCTCCTTCGAATACCCTGGATCAGCCGGGGCTGGTCCCCGGCACCCTACCATGGCTCGAGAGCAATGACGCGCTCGCCCTCGCCACTCGCATGGAGACCCGACTTCCCTGGCGCCCCACGAGAGGCTCACTGACCTCGCCGTCGTACCTCGTGAGAAAGCGCACACTGGGGCCGCCGCTCGAGAACAACCCCAAGACTCCCCCGTCATCGCGAGATGAGGGCCTTCGTCTCCTGCATGGCCTAGAGACCAATCTCGCGACCTCTCTCCAAAAGCCTCAGGAGGCTTGACTCCCTTTAGTCCACCCAGTGAGCTCCAAGAGATACCCGTCGCGACTCGAGAGCAGAGCGGGGTTCTTTGCTTCCACTCGAGATGGATGCCTGTCTCCCCGGGTGTGTCTGGAATGCAACCCCGAGATCCCTGTCGCCCCTGGAGAGGAACACTGGCTTCTGGACACAAGCCTAGATGAGGTCTATTGGCCCTGCAGTCACTCGAGAGAAATCCCCAGCTTTCCTTCGCAACTCGAATGGAAGATTGGACTTCCCTGGGCCTACACAAGAAGCATGCTGAATTCCCCGTCGTAATTCGAGAATCCTGCTACACCTCGAGAAAAACCACGTGGTTCCCCCGTCATCGCAAGATGTAGCCCTGTGCCGCTACAGCGTCTCAGGAGAAGTCCCACTTTAGGAATTGGAGTTCGAAACGGTACTTGTCACCCTTGATGCGACCCACAAAGTGCCCCGACATCCCGGTCTCCCTCGAGAGGAACACCGAAGTTTTCTGGCAACACTTCCTCTGAGCCTCTTCTACCCTCCTGATCTGGACAGGAGGGTCGACTCCCCTGCTTTGTCTGGAAGGGGTTCCCGGCCTTCCGGTCGCACCTCAGGATGAGGCCGGTCTCACGACGACATTCCAGACGTGGCCTCGTGGGTGGTTCCACATTCCGAAGGACCCCGATTTCCCGGTCCCCTCTTGATAAGAACCCGATGCCCGGACACCTCTTCGAACTCCACCCTGTGAATGAAGTCAACACGAAGGGGCAGTGACTCGCCCGTGCATCGTCGGGAAAAGACCCCCAGGTTCCAAATACCGCTCGACAAGTGGCCTGTCTCCCCGGGAACACCTCGAGAGGCAAGCGGAGTTCCATGCCTCAACCCAAGACGAGGCCTGACTCTCCTGTCCCAAGTCTGCAGGGACCTTGCGGTCGGAGTCTGAAGTCAGAGGAACCCGAGGTTCCTGCCTCAACTGGAGATGAGGCCCTCTTCCAATGCACCAAACCCAGTGGAGTGCCGAGAGGCCCCTCCCACCTCCAGTTTCCCTGACTTCTCAGAGCCACCATGAGAAGCCCCCTGAGGTCACCTGCACAAGTCGAGGGACCCCAGGGTGTCCTGCCTCAACCCGAGAAAGACCTCGAGAGACCTTCTTCAACACGTCTCGAGGCCAGATTCCCCTACTGCCGTGAGCCGGCATATTGCATATTGAGTGCATATTGCATATTGAGTGCAGCACTTTCCACAGCATCATCTTTCAGGATCTGGAATAGCTCCACTGGAATTCTATCACTGCTGGGAGCCAGTGAGGAACTCCGCCCATGACAAAGGTCATGAGGAAGGAGGCTCGGCATACGCAAAGGCGGGATCGAGCTTCAGGAGTCCCCCTGGAAATTCTCGAGCATATACCCCCAAAACCAGAGTCTGCCTACTTTCTGCTTGTGCTTGCACCTAAACCTCTGACTTTACGGGGGGCTCTGCCCCACTACCTCTCTCTGAAAAAAGAGTTAGCTTACAGTTCCAGTTAATAATTCCTGGGTGTGACAGTGTTTAACCTACAAACTCCTTTGGAAATCCTCTAGCCTGCCTGAATAGGTTTTTCCGGCCACATGTGATTGTTCAGAGCCTCCCAACTGTGAGAGGCAGGAGATGTTCTAAACTGTCTAAACACAGATTCTTTTGAGTAGTTACAAGATTGTTTAGAAATTGTATTGGTGAATGGTTTTTCACTTGTTGGGCCATTGTTTGCTGCTAAGTTTCCATATCCCTTACCTGCTGTGTCCCTGGCAGTGTATTGATTAATATAATTGGTGTAAGTAGTAGCTTTAATGTTTGTAACCTGGGACCCTTGAGTTAATTCTTTTTCTTGTTATAGCCCACCACACCTTTGCTCTGTAGGAATGCAACTTTATCTAATGCTTTTTTGGAGGGTGGCTCCTGACCAACCACCTTTAGAGAAAAATAAGTTTTCTGAAGAAAAGGTCTTAAAATGTTAACAGGCCTCCGGGCCAGAAGATGATGCAAATCACCTAAGCTTTTGCATATGATAAGTTTGCAGGAAGAAAGCCTGGTTTGCTGCAAGACTCTACCCCTTCCCCCATTATCCTCTATGCATAACTTAAGGTATAAAAACTACTTTGAAAAATAAAGTGCGGGCCTTGTTCACCGAAACTTGGTCTCACCATGTCGTTCTTTCTCTTACCTTCTGGCTGAATTATTCAGCCTCTTTTCGCCACTGAATTTCCTCACTGAGCTATCCTCATTCTATTACTCTTTATATCCTTAATTAACATTTAATTAAGCAGTGGTTTCCTGATCTTCGCCTACGCCGTCTCTCCTTCGAATACCCTGGATCAGCCGGGGCTGGTCCCCGGCACGCTACCATGGCTCGAGAGCAATGACGCGCTCGCCCTCGCCACTCGCATGGAGACCCGACTTCCCTGGCGCCCCACGAGAGGCTCACTGACCTCGCCGTCGTACCTCGTGAGAAAGCGCACACTGGGGCGGCCGCTCGAGAACAACCCCAAGACTCCCCCGTCATCGCGAGATGAGGGCCTTCGTCTCCTGCATGGCCTAGAGACCAATCTCGCGACCTCTCTCCAAAAGCCTCAGGAGGCTTGACTCCCTTTAGTCCACCCAGTGAGCTCCAAGAGATACCCGTCGCGACTCGAGAGCAGAGCGGGGTTCTTTGCTTCCACTCGAGATGGATGCCTGTCTCCCCGGGTGTGTCTGGAATGCAACCCCGAGATCCCTGTCGCCCCTGGAGAGGAACACTGGCTTCTGGACACAAGCCTAGATGAGGTCTATTGGCCCTGCAGTCACTCGAGAGAAATCCCCAGCTTTCCTTCGCAACTCGAATGGAAGATTGGACTTCCCTGGGCCTACACAAGAAGCATGCTGAATTCCCCGTCGTAATTCGAGAATCCTGCTACACCTCGAGAAAAACCACGTGGTTCCCCCGTCATCGCAAGATGAAGCCCTGTGCCGCTACAGCGTCTCAGGAGAAGTCCCACTTTAGGAATTGGAGTTCGAAACGGTACTTGTCACCCTTGATGCGACCCACAAAGTGCCCCGACATCCCGGTCTCCCTCGAGAGGAACACCGAAGTTTTCTGGCAACACTTCCTCTGAGCCTCTTCTACCCTCCTGATCTGGACAGGAGGGTCGACTCCCCTGCTTTGTCTGGAAGGGGTTCCCGGCCTTCCGGTCGCACCTCAGGATGAGGCCGGTCTCACGACGACATTCCAGACGTGGCCTCGTGGGTGGTTCCACATTCCGAAGGACCCCGATTTCCCGGTCCCCTCTTGATAAGAACCCGATGCCCGGACACCTCTTCGAACTCCACCCTGTGAATGAAGTCAACACGAAGGGGCAGTGACTCGCCCGTGCATCGTCGGGAAAAGACCCCCAGGTTCCAAATACCGCTCGACAAGTGGCCTGTCTCCCCGGGAACACCTCGAGAGGCAAGCGGAGTTCCATGCCTCAACCCAAGACGAGGCCTGACTCTCCTGTCCCAAGTCTGCAGGGACCTTGCGGTCGGAGTCTGAAGTCAGAGGAACCCTGAGGTTCCTGCCTCAACTGGAGATGAGGCCCTCTTCCAATGCACCAAACCCAGTGGAGTGCCGAGAGGCCCCTCCCACCTCCAGTTTCCCTGACTTCTCAGAGCCACCATGAGAAGCCCCCTGAGGTCACCTGCACAAGTCGAGGGACCCCAGGGTGTCCTGCCTCAACCCAAGAAAGACCTCGAGAGACCTTCTTCAACACGTCTCGAGGCCAGATTCCCCTACTATGACTTGAGGGTAAAGACGCGCTCCCCCTCGCCATTCGCATGGAGACCCGACTTCCTTGCCGCCCCACGAGAGGCTCACTGACCTCGCCGTCGTACCTCGCGAGAAACCGCACACTGGGGCCGCCGCTCGAGAACAACCCCGAGCCTCCCCCGTCATCGTGACTTGAGGGCCTTCGTCTCCTGTATGGCCTAGAGACCAGTCTCTCGACCTCTCTCCAAACGCCTCAGGAGGCTTGACTCCCTTTAGTCCACCCAGTGAGCTCCAAGAGATACCCGTCGCGACTCAAGAGCAGAGCGGGGTTCTTTGCTCCCACTCGAGATGGATGCCTGTCTCCCCGGGTGCGTCTGGAATGCAACCCCGAGATCCCTTTCGCCCCTGGAGAGGAACATTGGCTTCTGGACACAAGCCTAGATGAGTTCTATTGGCCCTGCAGTCACTCGAGAGCAATCCCCAGCTTTCCTTCGCAACTCGAATGGAAGATTGGACTTCCCTGGGCCAACACAAGAGGCATCCTGAATTCCCCGTCGTAACTCGAGAATCCCGCTGCAACTCGAGAAAAACCACGTGGTTCCCCCGTCATCGCAAGATGAAGCCCTTTCCCGCTACAGTGTCTCAGGAGAAGTCCCACGTTAGGTATTGGAGGTCGAAACGGTACTTGGCACCCTTGATGCGACCCACAAAGTGCCCCGACATCCCGGTCTCCCTCAAGAGGAACACCGAGGTTTTCCCGCACCACTTCCTCTGAGCCCCTTCTACCCTCCTGATCTGGACAGGAGGGTCGACTCCCCTGCTTTGTCTGGAAGGGGTTCCCGGCCTTCCGGTCGCACCTCAGGATGAGGCCGGTCTCACGACGACATTCCAGACGTGGCCTCGTGGGTGGTTCCACATTCCGAAGGACCCCGATTTCCCGGTCCCCTCTTGATAAGAACCCGATGCCCGGACACCTCTTCGAACTCCACCCTGTGAATGAAGTCAACACGAAGGGGCAGTGACTCGCCCGTGCATCGTCGGGAAAAGACCCCCAGGTTCCAAATACCACTCGACAAGTGGCCTGTCTCCCCGGGAACACCTCGAGAGGCAAGCGGAGTTCCATGCCTCAACCCAAGACGAGGCCTGACTCTCCTGTCCCAAGTCTGCAGGGACCTTGCGGTCGGAGTCTGAAGTCAGAGGAACCCTGAGGTTCCTGCCTCAACTGGAGATGAGGCCCTCTTCCAATGCACCAAACCCAGTGGAGTGCCGAGAGGCCCCTCCCACCTCCAGTTTCCCTGACTTCTCAGAGCCACCATGAGAAGCCCCCTGAGGTCACCTGCACAAGTCGAGGGACCCCAGGGTGTCCTGCCTCAACCCGAGAAAGACCTCGAGAGACCTTCTTCAACACGTCTCGAGGCCAGATTCCCCTACTGCCGTGAGCCGGCATATTGCATATTGAGTGCATATTGCATATTGAGTGCAGCACTTTCCACAGCATCATCTTTCAGGATCTGGAATAGCTCCACTGGAATTCTATCACTGCTGGGAGCCAGTGAGGAACTCCGCCCATGACAAAGGTCATGAGGAAGGAGGCTCGGCATACGCAAAGGCGGGATCGAGCTTCAGGAGTCCCCCTGGAAATTCTCGAGCATATACCCCCAAAACCAGAGTCTGCCTACTTTCTGCTTGTGCTTGCACCTAAACCTCTGACTTTACGGGGGGCTCTGCCCCACTACCTCTCTCTGAAAAAAGAGTTAGCTTACAGTTCCAGTTAATAATTCCTGGGTGTGACAGTGTTTAACCTACAAACTCCTTTGGAAATCCTCTAGCCTGCCTGAATAGGTTTTTCCGGCCACATGTGATTGTTCAGAGCCTCCCAACTGTGAGAGGCAGGAGATGTTCTAAACTGTCTAAACACAGATTCTTTTGAGTAGTTACAAGATTGTTTAGAAATTGTATTGGTGAATGGTTTTTCACTTGTTGGGCCATTGTTTGCTGCTAAGTTTCCATATCCCTTACCTGCTGTGTCCCTGGCAGTGTATTGATTAATATAATTGGTGTAAGTAGTAGCTTTAATGTTTGTAACCTGGGACCCTTGAGTTAATTCTTTTTCTTGTTATAGCCCACCACACCTTTGCTCTGTAGGAATGCAACTTTATCTAATGCTTTTTTGGAGGGTGGCTCCTGACCAACCACCTTTAGAGAAAAATAAGTTTTCTGAAGAAAAGGTCTTAAAATGTTAACAGGCCTCCGGGCCAGAAGATGATGCAAATCACCTAAGCTTTTGCATATGATAAGTTTGCAGGAAGAAAGCCTGGTTTGCTGCAAGACTCTACCCCTTCCCCCATTATCCTCTATGCATAACTTAAGGTATAAAAACTACTTTGAAAAATAAAGTGCGGGCCTTGTTCACCGAAACTTGGTCTCACCATGTCGTTCTTTCTCTTACCTTCTGGCTGAATTATTCAGCCTCTTTTCGCCACTGAATTTCCTCACTGAGCTATCCTCATTCTATTACTCTTTATATCCTTAATTAACATTTAATTAAGCAGTGGTTTCCTGATCTTCGCCTACGCCGTCTCTCCTTCGAATACCCTGGATCAGCCGGGGCTGGTCCCCGGCACGCTACCATGGCTCGAGAGCAATGACGCGCTCGCCCTCGCCACTCGCATGGAGACCCGACTTCCCTGGCGCCCCACGAGAGGCTCACTGACCTCGCCGTCGTACCTCGTGAGAAAGCGCACACTGGGGCGGCCGCTCGAGAACAACCCCAAGACTCCCCCGTCATCGCGAGATGAGGGCCTTCGTCTCCTGCATGGCCTAGAGACCAATCTCGCGACCTCTCTCCAAAAGCCTCAGGAGGCTTGACTCCCTTTAGTCCACCCAGTGAGCTCCAAGAGATACCCGTCGCGACTCGAGAGCAGAGCGGGGTTCTTTGCTTCCACTCGAGATGGATGCCTGTCTCCCCGGGTGTGTCTGGAATGCAACCCCGAGATCCCTGTCGCCCCTGGAGAGGAACACTGGCTTCTGGACACAAGCCTAGATGAGGTCTATTGGCCCTGCAGTCACTCGAGAGAAATCCCCAGCTTTCCTTCGCAACTCGAATGGAAGATTGGACTTCCCTGGGCCTACACAAGAAGCATGCTGAATTCCCCGTCGTAATTCGAGAATCCTGCTACACCTCGAGAAAAACCACGTGGTTCCCCCGTCATCGCAAGATGAAGCCCTGTGCCGCTACAGCGTCTCAGGAGAAGTCCCACTTTAGGAATTGGAGTTCGAAACGGTACTTGTCACCCTTGATGCGACCCACAAAGTGCCCCGACATCCCGGTCTCCCTCGAGAGGAACACCGAAGTTTTCTGGCAACACTTCCTCTGAGCCTCTTCTACCCTCCTGATCTGGACAGGAGGGTCGACTCCCCTGCTTTGTCTGGAAGGGGTTCCCGGCCTTCCGGTCGCACCTCAGGATGAGGCCGGTCTCACGACGACATTCCAGACGTGGCCTCGTGGGTGGTTCCACATTCCGAAGGACCCCGATTTCCCGGTCCCCTCTTGATAAGAACCCGATGCCCGGACACCTCTTCGAACTCCACCCTGTGAATGAAGTCAACACGAAGGGGCAGTGACTCGCCCGTGCATCGTCGGGAAAAGACCCCCAGGTTCCAAATACCGCTCGACAAGTGGCCTGTCTCCCCGGGAACACCTCGAGAGGCAAGCGGAGTTCCATGCCTCAACCCAAGACGAGGCCTGACTCTCCTGTCCCAAGTCTGCAGGGACCTTGCGGTCGGAGTCTGAAGTCAGAGGAACCCTGAGGTTCCTGCCTCAACTGGAGATGAGGCCCTCTTCCAATGCACCAAACCCAGTGGAGTGCCGAGAGGCCCCTCCCACCTCCAGTTTCCCTGACTTCTCAGAGCCACCATGAGAAGCCCCCTGAGGTCACCTGCACAAGTCGAGGGACCCCAGGGTGTCCTGCCTCAACCCGAGAAAGACCTCGAGAGACCTTCTTCAACACGTCTCGAGGCCAGATTCCCCTACTATGACTTGAGGGTAAAGACGCGCTCCCCCTCGCCATTCGCATGGAGACCCGACTTCCTTGCCGCCCCACGAGAGGCTCACTGACCTCGCCGTCGTACCTCGCGAGAAACCGCACACTGGGGCCGCCGCTCGAGAACAACCCCGAGCCTCCCCCGTCATCGCGACTTGAGGGCCTTCGTCTCCTGTATGGCCTAGAGACCAGTCTCTCGACCTCTCTCCAAACGCCTCAGGAGGCTTGACTCCCTTTAGTCCACCCAGTGAGCTCCAAGAGATACCCGTCGCGACTCAAGAGCAGAGCGGGGTTCTTTGCTCCCACTCGAGATGGATGCCTGTCTCCCCGGGTGCGTCTGGAATGCAACCCCGAGATCCCTTTCGCCCCTGGAGAGGAACATTGGCTTCTGGACACAAGCCTAGATGAGTTCTATTGGCCCTGCAGTCACTCGAGAGCAATCCCCAGCTTTCCTTCGCAACTCGAATGGAAGATTGGACTTCCCTGGGCCAACACAAGAGGCATCCTGAATTCCCCGTCGTAACTCGAGAATCCCGCTGCAACTCGAGAAAATCCACGTGGTTCCCCCGTCATCGCAAGATGAAGCCCTTTCCCGCTACAGTGTCTCAGGAGAAGTCCCACGTTAGGTATTGGAGGTCGAAACGGTACTTGGCACCCTTGATGCGACCCACAAAGTGCCCCGACATCCCGGTCTCCCTCAAGAGGAACACCGAGGTTTTCCCGCACCACTTCCTCTGAGCCCCTTCTACCCTCCTGATCTGGACAGGAGGGTCGACTCCCCTGCTTTGTCTGGAAGGGGTTCCCGGCCTTCCGGTCGCACCTCAGGATGAGGCCGGTCTCACGACGACATTCCAGACGTGGCCTCGTGGGTGGTTCCACATTCCGAAGGACCCCGATTTCCCGGTCCCCTCTTGATAAGAACCCGATGCCCGGACACCTCTTCGAACTCCACCCTGTGAATGAAGTCAACACGAAGGGGCAGTGACTCGCCCGTGCATCGTCGGGAAAAGACCCCCAGGTTCCAAATACCGCTCGACAAGTGGCCTGTCTCCCCGGGAACACCTCGAGAGGCAAGCGGAGTTCCATGCCTCAACCCAAGACGAGGCCTGACTCTCCTGTCCCAAGTCTGCAGGGACCTTGCGGTCGGAGTCTGAAGTCAGAGGAACCCTGAGGTTCCTGCCTCAACTGGAGATGAGGCCCTCTTCCAATGCACCAAACCCAGTGGAGTGCCGAGAGGCCCCTCCCACCTCCAGTTTCCCTGACTTCTCAGAGCCACCATGAGAAGCCCCCTGAGGTCACCTGCACAAGTCGAGGGACCCCAGGGTGTCCTGCCTCAACCCGAGAAAGACCTCGAGAGACCTTCTTCAACACGTCTCGAGGCCAGATTCCCCTACTGCCGTGAGCCGGCATATTGCATATTGAGTGCATATTGCATATTGCATATTGAGTGCAGCACTTTCCACAGCATCATCTTTCAGGATCTGGAATAGCTCCACTGGAATTCTATCACTGCTGGGAGCCAGTGAGGAACTCCGCCCATGACAAAGGTCATGAGGAAGGAGGCTCGGCATACGCAAAGGCGGGATCGAGCTTCAGGAGTCCCCCTGGAAATTCTCGAGCATATACCCCCAAAACCAGAGTCTGCCTACTTTCTGCTTGTGCTTGCACCTAAACCTCTGACTTTACGGGGGGCTCTGCCCCACTACCTCTCTCTGAAAAAAGAGTTAGCTTACAGTTCCAGTTAATAATTCCTGGGTGTGACAGTGTTTAACCTACAAACTCCTTTGGAAATCCTCTAGCCTGCCTGAATAGGTTTTTCCGGCCACATGTGATTGTTCAGAGCCTCCCAACTGTGAGAGGCAGGAGATGTTCTAAACTGTCTAAACACAGATTCTTTTGAGTAGTTACAAGATTGTTTAGAAATTGTATTGGTGAATGGTTTTTCACTTGTTGGGCCATTGTTTGCTGCTAAGTTTCCATATCCCTTACCTGCTGTGTCCCTGGCAGTGTATTGATTAATATAATTGGTGTAAGTAGTAGCTTTAATGTTTGTAACCTGGGACCCTTGAGTTAATTCTTTTTCTTGTTATAGCCCACCACACCTTTGCTCTGTAGGAATGCAACTTTATCTAATGCTTTTTTGGAGGGTGGCTCCTGACCAACCACCTTTAGAGAAAAATAAGTTTTCTGAAGAAAAGGTCTTAAAATGTTAACAGGCCTCCGGGCCAGAAGATGATGCAAATCACCTAAGCTTTTGCATATGATAAGTTTGCAGGAAGAAAGCCTGGTTTGCTGCAAGACTCTACCCCTTCCCCCATTATCCTCTATGCATAACTTAAGGTATAAAAACTACTTTGAAAAATAAAGTGCGGGCCTTGTTCACCGAAACTTGGTCTCACCATGTCGTTCTTTCTCTTACCTTCTGGCTGAATTATTCAGCCTCTTTTCGCCACTGAATTTCCTCACTGAGCTATCCTCATTCTATTACTCTTTATATCCTTAATTAACATTTAATTAAGCAGTGGTTTCCTGATCTTCGCCTACGCCGTCTCTCCTTCGAATACCCTGGATCAGCCGGGGCTGGTCCCCGGCACGCTACCATGGCTCGAGAGCAATGACGCGCTCGCCCTCGCCACTCGCATGGAGACCCGACTTCCCTGGCGCCCCACGAGAGGCTCACTGACCTCGCCGTCGTACCTCGTGAGAAAGCGCACACTGGGGCCGCCGCTCGAGAACAACCCCAAGACTCCCCCGTCATCGCGAGATGAGGGCCTTCGTCTCCTGCATGGCCTAGAGACCAATCTCGCGACCTCTCTCCAAAAGCCTCAGGAGGCTTGACTCCCTTTAGTCCACCCAGTGAGCTCCAAGAGATACCCGTCGCGACTCGAGAGCAGAGCGGGGTTCTTTGCTTCCACTCGAGATGGATGCCTGTCTCCCCGGGTGTGTCTGGAATGCAACCCCGAGATCCCTGTCGCCCCTGGAGAGGAACACTGGCTTCTGGACACAAGCCTAGATGAGGTCTATTGGCCCTGCAGTCACTCGAGAGAAATCCCCAGCTTTCCTTCGCAACTCGAATGGAAGATTGGACTTCCCTGGGCCTACACAAGAAGCATGCTGAATTCCCCGTCGTAATTCGAGAATCCTGCTACACCTCGAGAAAAACCACGTGGTTCCCCCGTCATCGCAAGATGTAGCCCTGTGCCGCTACAGCGTCTCAGGAGAAGTCCCACTTTAGGAATTGGAGTTCGAAACGGTACTTGTCACCCTTGATGCGACCCACAAAGTGCCCCGACATCCCGGTCTCCCTCGAGAGGAACACCGAAGTTTTCTGGCAACACTTCCTCTGAGCCTCTTCTACCCTCCTGATCTGGACAGGAGGGTCGACTCCCCTGCTTTGTCTGGAAGGGGTTCCCGGCCTTCCGGTCGCACCTCAGGATGAGGCCGGTCTCACGACGACATTCCAGACGTGGCCTCGTGGGTGGTTCCACATTCCGAAGGACCCCGATTTCCCGGTCCCCTCTTGATAAGAACCCGATGCCCGGACACCTCTTCGAACTCCACCCTGTGAATGAAGTCAACACGAAGGGGCAGTGACTCGCCCGTGCATCGTCGGGAAAAGACCCCCAGGTTCCAAATACCGCTCGACAAGTGGCCTGTCTCCCCGGGAACACCTCGAGAGGCAAGCGGAGTTCCATGCCTCAACCCAAGACGAGGCCTGACTCTCCTGTCCCAAGTCTGCAGGGACCTTGCGGTCGGAGTCTGAAGTCAGAGGAACCCTGAGGTTCCTGCCTCAACTGGAGATGAGGCCCTCTTCCAATGCACCAAACCCAGTGGAGTGCCGAGAGGCCCCTCCCACCTCCAGTTTCCCTGACTTCTCAGAGCCACCATGAGAAGCCCCCTGAGGTCACCTGCACAAGTCGAGGGACCCCAGGGTGTCCTGCCTCAACCCGAGAAAGACCTCGAGAGACCTTCTTCAACACGTCTCGAGGCCAGATTCCCCTACTATGACTTGAGGGTAAAGACGCGCTCCCCCTCGCCATTCGCATGGAGACCCGACTTCCTTGCCGCCCCACGAGAGGCTCACTGACCTCGCCGTCGTACCTCGCGAGAAACCGCACACTGGGGCCGCCGCTCGAGAACAACCCCGAGCCTCCCCCGTCATCGCGACTTGAGGGCCTTCGTCTCCTGTATGGCCTAGAGACCAGTCTCTCGACCTCTCTCCAAACGCCTCAGGAGGCTTGACTCCCTTTAGTCCACCCAGTGAGCTCCAAGAGATACCCGTCGCGACTCAAGAGCAGAGCGGGGTTCTTTGCTCCCACTCGAGATGGATGCCTGTCTCCCCGGGTGCGTCTGGAATGCAACCCCGAGATCCCTTTCGCCCCTGGAGAGGAACATTGGCTTCTGGACACAAGCCTAGATGAGTTCTATTGGCCCTGCAGTCACTCGAGAGCAATCCCCAGCTTTCCTTCGCAACTCGAATGGAAGATTGGACTTCCCTGGGCCAACACAAGAGGCATCCTGAATTCCCCGTCGTAACTCGAGAATCCCGCTGCAACTCGAGAAAATCCACGTGGTTCCCCCGTCATCGCAAGATGAAGCCCTTTCCCGCTACAGTGTCTCAGGAGAAGTCCCACGTTAGGTATTGGAGGTCGAAACGGTACTTGGCACCCTTGATGCGACCCACAAAGTGCCCCGACATCCCGGTCTCCCTCAAGAGGAACACCGAGGTTTTCCCGCACCACTTCCTCTGAGCCCCTTCTACCCTCCTGATCTGGACAGGAGGGTCGACTCCCCTGCTTTGTCTGGAAGGGGTTCCCGGCCTTCCGGTCGCACCTCAGGATGAGGCCGGTCTCACGACGACATTCCAGACGTGGCCTCGTGGGTGGTTCCACATTCCGAAGGACCCCGATTTCCCGGTCCCCTCTTGATAAGAACCCGATGCCCGGACACCTCTTCGAACTCCACCCTGTGAATGAAGTCAACACGAAGGGGCAGTGACTCGCCCGTGCATCGTCGGGAAAAGACCCCCAGGTTCCAAATACCGCTCGACAAGTGGCCTGTCTCCCCGGGAACACCTCGAGAGGCAAGCGGAGTTCCATGCCTCAACCCAAGACGAGGCCTGACTCTCCTGTCCCAAGTCTGCAGGGACCTTGCGGTCGGAGTCTGAAGTCAGAGGAACCCTGAGGTTCCTGCCTCAACTGGAGATGAGGCCCTCTTCCAATGCACCAAACCCAGTGGAGTGCCGAGAGGCCCCTCCCACCTCCAGTTTCCCTGACTTCTCAGAGCCACCATGAGAAGCCCCCTGAGGTCACCTGCACAAGTCGAGGGACCCCAGGGTGTCCTGCCTCAACCCGAGAAAGACCTCGAGAGACCTTCTTCAACACGTCTCGAGGCCAGATTCCCCTACTGCCGTGAGCCGGCATATTGCATATTGAGTGCATATTGCATATTGCATATTGAGTGCAGCACTTTCCACAGCATCATCTTTCAGGATCTGGAATAGCTCCACTGGAATTCTATCACTGCTGGGAGCCAGTGAGGAACTCCGCCCATGACAAAGGTCATGAGGAAGGAGGCTCGGCATACGCAAAGGCGGGATCGAGCTTCAGGAGTCCCCCTGGAAATTCTCGAGCATATACCCCCAAAACCAGAGTCTGCCTACTTTCTGCTTGTGCTTGCACCTAAACCTCTGACTTTACGGGGGCTCTCCCCCACTACCTCTCTCTGAAAAAAGAGTTAGCTTACAGTTCCAGTTAATAATTCCTGGGTGTGACAGTGTTAAACCTGCAAACTCCTTTGGAAATCCTCTAGCCTGCCTGAATAGGTTTTTCCGGCCACATGTGATTGTTCAGAGCCTCCCAACTGTGAGAGGCAGGAGATGTTCTAAACTGTCTAAACACAAATTCTTTTGAGTAGTTACAAGATTGATTAGAAATTGTATTGGTGAATGGTTTTTCACTTGTTGGGCCATTGTTTGCTGCTAAGTTTCCATATCCCTTACCTGCTGTGTCCCTGGCAGTGTATTGATTAATATAATTGGTGTAAGTAGTAGCTTTAATGTTTGTAACCTGGGACCCTTGAGTTAATTCTTTTTCTTGTTATAGCCCACCACACCTTTGCTCTGTAGGAATGCAACTTTATCTAATGCTTTTTTGGAGGGTGGCTCCTGACCAACCACCTTTAGAGAAAAATAAGTTTTCTGAAGAAAAGGTCTTAAAATGTTAACAGGCCTCCGGGCCAGAAGATGATGCAAATCACCTAAGCTTTTGCATATGATAAGTTTGCAGGAAGAAAGCCTGGTTTGCTGCAAGACTCTACCCCTTCCCCCATTATCCTCTATGCATAACTTAAGGTATAAAAACTACTTTGAAAAATAAAGTGCGGGCCTTGTTCACCGAAACTTGGTCTCACCATGTCGTTCTTTCTCTTACCTTCTGGCTGAATTATTCAGCCTCTTTTCGCCACTGAATTTCCTCACTGAGCTATCCTCATTCTATTACTCTTTATATCCTTAATTAACATTTAATTAAGCAGTGGTTTCCTGATCTTCGCCTACGCCGTCTCTCCTTCGAATACCCTGGATCAGCCGGGGCTGGTCCCCGGCACGCTACCATGGCTCGAGAGCAATGACGCGCTCGCCCTCGCCACTCGCATGGAGACCCGACTTCCCTGGCGCCCCACGAGAGGCTCACTGACCTCGCCGTCGTACCTCGTGAGAAAGCGCACACTGGGGCCGCCGCTCGAGAACAACCCCAAGACTCCCCCGTCATCGCGAGATGAGGGCCTTCGTCTCCTGCATGGCCTAGAGACCAATCTCGCGACCTCTCTCCAAAAGCCTCAGGAGGCTTGACTCCCTTTAGTCCACCCAGTGAGCTCCAAGAGATACCCGTCGCGACTCGAGAGCAGAGCGGGGTTCTTTGCTTCCACTCGAGATGGATGCCTGTCTCCCCGGGTGTGTCTGGAATGCAACCCCGAGATCCCTGTCGCCCCTGGAGAGGAACACTGGCTTCTGGACACAAGCCTAGATGAGGTCTATTGGCCCTGCAGTCACTCGAGAGAAATCCCCAGCTTTCCTTCGCAACTCGAATGGAAGATTGGACTTCCCTGGGCCTACACAAGAAGCATGCTGAATTCCCCGTCGTAATTCGAGAATCCTGCTACACCTCGAGAAAAACCACGTGGTTCCCCCGTCATCGCAAGATGTAGCCCTGTGCCGCTACAGCGTCTCAGGAGAAGTCCCACTTTAGGAATTGGAGTTCGAAACGGTACTTGTCACCCTTGATGCGACCCACAAAGTGCCCCGACATCCCGGTCTCCCTCGAGAGGAACACCGAAGTTTTCTGGCAACACTTCCTCTGAGCCTCTTCTACCCTCCTGATCTGGACAGGAGGGTCGACTCCCCTGCTTTGTCTGGAAGGGGTTCCCGGCCTTCCGGTCGCACCTCAGGATGAGGCCGGTCTCACGACGACATTCCAGACGTGGCCTCGTGGGTGGTTCCACATTCCGAAGGACCCCGATTTCCCGGTCCCCTCTTGATAAGAACCCGATGCCCGGACACCTCTTCGAACTCCACCCTGTGAATGAAGTCAACACGAAGGGGCAGTGACTCGCCCGTGCATCGTCAGGAAAAGACCCCCAGGTTCCAAATACCGCTCGACAAGTGGCCTGTCTCCCCGGGAACACCTCGAGAGGCAAGCGGAGTTCCATGCCTCAACCCAAGACGAGGCCTGACTCTCCTGTCCCAAGTCTGCAGGGACCTTGCGGTCGGAGTCTGAAGTCAGAGGAACCCTGAGGTTCCTGCCTCAACTGGAGATGAGGCCCTCTTCCAATGCACCAAACCCAGTGGAGTGCCGAGAGGCCCCTCCCACCTCCAGTTTCCCTGACTTCTCAGAGCCACCATGAGAAGCCCCCTGAGGTCACCTGCACAAGTCGAGGGACCCCAGGGTGTCCTGCCTCAACCCGAGAAAGACCTCGAGAGACCTTCTTCAACACGTCTCGAGGCCAGATTCCCCTACTATGACTTGAGGGTAAAGACGCGCTCCCCCTCGCCATTCGCATGGAGACCCGACTTCCTTGCCGCCCCACGAGAGGCTCACTGACCTCGCCGTCGTACCTCGCGAGAAACCGCACACTGGGGCCGCCGCTCGAGAACAACCCCGAGCCTCCCCCGTCATCGCGACTTGAGGGCCTTCGTCTCCTGTATGGCCTAGAGACCAGTCTCTCGACCTCTCTCCAAACGCCTCAGGAGGCTTGACTCCCTTTAGTCCACCCAGTGAGCTCCAAGAGATACCCGTCGCGACTCAAGAGCAGAGCGGGGTTCTTTGCTCCCACTCGAGATGGATGCCTGTCTCCCCGGGTGCGTCTGGAATGCAACCCCGAGATCCCTTTCGCCCCTGGAGAGGAACATTGGCTTCTGGACACAAGCCTAGATGAGTTCTATTGGCCCTGCAGTCACTCGAGAGCAATCCCCAGCTTTCCTTCGCAACTCGAATGGAAGATTGGACTTCCCTGGGCCAACACAAGAGGCATCCTGAATTCCCCGTCGTAACTCGAGAATCCCGCTGCAACTCGAGAAAATCCACGTGGTTCCCCCGTCATCGCAAGATGAAGCCCTTTCCCGCTACAGTGTCTCAGGAGAAGTCCCACGTTAGGTATTGGAGGTCGAAACGGTACTTGGCACCCTTGATGCGACCCACAAAGTGCCCCGACATCCCGGTCTCCCTCAAGAGGAACACCGAGGTTTTCCCGCACCACTTCCTCTGAGCCCCTTCTACCCTCCTGATCTGGACAGGAGGGTCGACTCCCCTGCTTTGTCTGGAAGGGGTTCCCGGCCTTCCGGTCGCACCTCAGGATGAGGCCGGTCTCACGACGACATTCCAGACGTGGCCTCGTGGGTGGTTCCACATTCCGAAGGACCCCGATTTCCCGGTCCCCTCTTGATAAGAACCCGATGCCCGGACACCTCTTCGAACTCCACCCTGTGAATGAAGTCAACACGAAGGGGCAGTGACTCGCCCGTGCATCGTCGGGAAAAGACCCCCAGGTTCCAAATACCACTCGACAAGTGGCCTGTCTCCCCGGGAACACCTCGAGAGGCAAGCGGAGTTCCATGCCTCAACCCAAGACGAGGCCTGACTCTCCTGTCCCAAGTCTGCAGGGACCTTGCGGTCGGAGTCTGAAGTCAGAGGAACCCTGAGGTTCCTGCCTCAACTGGAGATGAGGCCCTCTTCCAATGCACCAAACCCAGTGGAGTGCCGAGAGGCCCCTCCCACCTCCAGTTTCCCTGACTTCTCAGAGCCACCATGAGAAGCCCCCTGAGGTCACCTGCACAAGTCGAGGGACCCCAGGGTGTCCTGCCTCAACCCGAGAAAGACCTCGAGAGACCTTCTTCAACACGTCTCGAGGCCAGATTCCCCTACTGCCGTGAGCCGGCATATTGCATATTGAGTGCATATTGCATATTGCATATTGAGTGCAGCACTTTCCACAGCATCATCATTCAGGATCTGGAATAGCTCCACTGGAATTCTATCACTGCTGGGAGCCAGTGAGGAACTCCGCCCATGACAAAGGTCATGAGGAAGGAGGCTCGGCATACGCAAAGGCGGGATCGAGCTTCAGGAGTCCCCCTGGAAATTCTCGAGCATATACCCCCAAAACCAGAGTCTGCCTACTTTCTGCTTGTGCTTGCACCTAAACCTCTGACTTTACGGGGGGCTCTCCCTCACTACCTCTCTCTGAAAAAAGAGTTAGCTTACAGTTCCAGTTAATAATTCCTGGGTGTGACAGTGTTAAACCTGCAAACTCCTTTGGAAATCCTCTAGCCTGCCTGAATAGGTTTTTCCGGCCACATGTGATTGTTCAGAGCCTCCCAACTGTGAGAGGCAGGAGATGTTCTAAACTGTCTAAACACAAATTCTTTTGAGTAGTTACAAGATTGATTAGAAATTGTATTGGTGAATGGTTTTTCACTTGTTGGGCCATTGTTTGCTGCTAAGTTTCCATATCCCTTACCTGCTGTGTCCCTGGCAGTGTATTGATTAATATAATTGGTGTAAGTAGTAGCTTTAATGTTTGTAACCTGGGACCCTTGAGTTAATTCTTTTTCTTGTTATAGCCCACCACACCTTTGCTCTGTAGGAATGCAACTTTATCTAATGCTTTTTTGGAGGGTGGCTCCTGACCAACCACCTTTAGAGAAAAATAAGTTTTCTGAAGAAAAGGTCTTAAAATGTTAACAGGCCTCCGGGCCAGAAGATGATGCAAATCACCTAAGCTTTTGCATATGATAAGTTTGCAGGAAGAAAGCCTGGTTTGCTGCAAGACTCTACCCCTTCCCCCATTATCCTCTATGCATAACTTAAGGTATAAAAACTACTTTGAAAAATAAAGTGCGGGCCTTGTTCACCGAAACTTGGTCTCACCATGTCGTTCTTTCTCTTACCTTCTGGCTGAATTATTCAGCCTCTTTTCGCCACTGAATTTCCTCACTGAGCTATCCTCATTCTATTACTCTTTATATCCTTAATTAACATTTAATTAAGCAGTGGTTTCCTGATCTTCGCCTACGCCGTCTCTCCTTCGAATACCCTGGATCAGCCGGGGCTGGTCCCCGGCACCCTACCATGGCTCGAGAGCAATGACGCGCTCGCCCTCGCCACTCGCATGGAGACCCGACTTCCCTGGCGCCCCACGAGAGGCTCACTGACCTCGCCGTCGTACCTCGTGAGAAAGCGCACACTGGGGCCGCCGCTCGAGAACAACCCCAAGACTCCCCCGTCATCGCGAGATGAGGGCCTTCGTCTCCTGCATGGCCTAGAGACCAATCTCGCGACCTCTCTCCAAAAGCCTCAGGAGGCTTGACTCCCTTTAGTCCACCCAGTGAGCTCCAAGAGATACCCGTCGCGACTCGAGAGCAGAGCGGGGTTCTTTGCTTCCACTCGAGATGGATGCCTGTCTCCCCGGGTGTGTCTGGAATGCAACCCCGAGATCCCTGTCGCCCCTGGAGAGGAACACTGGCTTCTGGACACAAGCCTAGATGAGGTCTATTGGCCCTGCAGTCACTCGAGAGAAATCCCCAGCTTTCCTTCGCAACTCGAATGGAAGATTGGACTTCCCTGGGCCTACACAAGAAGCATGCTGAATTCCCCGTCGTAATTCGAGAATCCTGCTACACCTCGAGAAAAACCACGTGGTTCCCCCGTCATCGCAAGATGTAGCCCTGTGCCGCTACAGCGTCTCAGGAGAAGTCCCACTTTAGGAATTGGAGTTCGAAACGGTACTTGTCACCCTTGATGCGACCCACAAAGTGCCCCGACATCCCGGTCTCCCTCGAGAGGAACACCGAAGTTTTCTGGCAACACTTCCTCTGAGCCTCTTCTACCCTCCTGATCTGGACAGGAGGGTCGACTCCCCTGCTTTGTCTGGAAGGGGTTCCCGGCCTTCCGGTCGCACCTCAGGATGAGGCCGGTCTCACGACGACATTCCAGACGTGGCCTCGTGGGTGGTTCCACATTCCGAAGGACCCCGATTTCCCGGTCCCCTCTTGATAAGAACCCGATGCCCGGACACCTCTTCGAACTCCACCCTGTGAATGAAGTCAACACGAAGGGGCAGTGACTCGCCCGTGCATCGTCGGGAAAAGACCCCCAGGTTCCAAATACCGCTCGACAAGTGGCCTGTCTCCCCGGGAACACCTCGAGAGGCAAGCGGAGTTCCATGCCTCAACCCAAGACGAGGCCTGACTCTCCTGTCCCAAGTCTGCAGGGACCTTGCGGTCGGAGTCTGAAGTCAGAGGAACCCTGAGGTTCCTGCCTCAACTGGAGATGAGGCCCTCTTCCAATGCACCAAACCCAGTGGAGTGCCGAGAGGCCCCTCCCACCTCCAGTTTCCCTGACTTCTCAGAGCCACCATGAGAAGCCCCCTGAGGTCACCTGCACAAGTCGAGGGACCCCAGGGTGTCCTGCCTCAACCCGAGAAAGACCTCGAGAGACCTTCTTCAACACGTCTCGAGGCCAGATTCCCCTACTGCCGTGAGCCGGCATATTGCATATTGAGTGCATATTGCATATTGAGTGCAGCACTTTCCACAGCATCATCTTTCAGGATCTGGAATAGCTCCACTGGAATTCTATCACTGCTGGGAGCCAGTGAGGAACTCCGCCCATGACAAAGGTCATGAGGAAGGAGGCTCGGCATACGCAAAGGCGGGATCGAGCTTCAGGAGTCCCCCTGGAAATTCTCGAGCATATACCCCCAAAACCAGAGTCTGCCTACTTTCTGCTTGTGCTTGCACCTAAACCTCTGACTTTACGGGGGGCTCTGCCCCACTACCTCTCTCTGAAAAAGAGTTAGCTTACAGTTCCAGTTAATAATTCCTGGGTGTGACAGTGTTTAACCTACAAACTCCTTTGGAAATCCTCTAGCCTGCCTGAATAGGTTTTTCCGGCCACATGTGATTGTTCAGAGCCTCCCAACTGTGAGAGGCAGGAGATGTTCTAAACTGTCTAAACACAGATTCTTTTGAGTAGTTACAAGATTGTTTAGAAATTGTATTGGTGAATGGTTTTTCACTTGTTGGGCCATTGTTTGCTGCTAAGTTTCCATATCCCTTACCTGCTGTGTCCCTGGCAGTGTATTGATTAATATAATTGGTGTAAGTAGTAGCTTTAATGTTTGTAACCTGGGACCCTTGAGTTAATTCTTTTTCTTGTTATAGCCCACCACACCTTTGCTCTGTAGGAATGCAACTTTATCTAATGCTTTTTTGGAGGGTGGCTCCTGACCAACCACCTTTAGAGAAAAATAAGTTTTCTGAAGAAAAGGTCTTAAAATGTTAACAGGCCTCCGGGCCAGAAGATGATGCAAATCACCTAAGCTTTTGCATATGATAAGTTTGCAGGAAGAAAGCCTGGTTTGCTGCAAGACTCTACCCCTTCCCCCATTATCCTCTATGCATAACTTAAGGTATAAAAACTACTTTGAAAAATAAAGTGCGGGCCTTGTTCACCGAAACTTGGTCTCACCATGTCGTTCTTTCTCTTACCTTCTGGCTGAATTATTCAGCCTCTTTTCGCCACTGAATTTCCTCACTGAGCTATCCTCATTCTATTACTCTTTATATCCTTAATTAACATTTAATTAAGCAGTGGTTTCCTGATCTTCGCCTACGCCGTCTCTCCTTCGAATACCCTGGATCAGCCGGGGCTGGTCCCCGGCACGCTACCATGGCTCGAGAGCAATGACGCGCTCGCCCTCGCCACTCGCATGGAGACCCGACTTCCCTGGCGCCCCACGAGAGGCTCACTGACCTCGCCGTCGTACCTCGTGAGAAAGCGCACACTGGGGCGGCCGCTCGAGAACAACCCCAAGACTCCCCCGTCATCGCGAGATGAGGGCCTTCGTCTCCTGCATGGCCTAGAGACCAATCTCGCGACCTCTCTCCAAAAGCCTCAGGAGGCTTGACTCCCTTTAGTCCACCCAGTGAGCTCCAAGAGATACCCGTCGCGACTCGAGAGCAGAGCGGGGTTCTTTGCTTCCACTCGAGATGGATGCCTGTCTCCCCGGGTGTGTCTGGAATGCAACCCCGAGATCCCTGTCGCCCCTGGAGAGGAACACTGGCTTCTGGACACAAGCCTAGATGAGGTCTATTGGCCCTGCAGTCACTCGAGAGAAATCCCCAGCTTTCCTTCGCAACTCGAATGGAAGATTGGACTTCCCTGGGCCTACACAAGAAGCATGCTGAATTCCCCGTCGTAATTCGAGAATCCTGCTACACCTCGAGAAAAACCACGTGGTTCCCCCGTCATCGCAAGATGAAGCCCTGTGCCGCTACAGCGTCTCAGGAGAAGTCCCACTTTAGGAATTGGAGTTCGAAACGGTACTTGTCACCCTTGATGCGACCCACAAAGTGCCCCGACATCCCGGTCTCCCTCGAGAGGAACACCGAAGTTTTCTGGCAACACTTCCTCTGAGCCTCTTCTACCCTCCTGATCTGGACAGGAGGGTCGACTCCCCTGCTTTGTCTGGAAGGGGTTCCCGGCCTTCCGGTCGCACCTCAGGATGAGGCCGGTCTCACGACGACATTCCAGACGTGGCCTCGTGGGTGGTTCCACATTCCGAAGGACCCCGATTTCCCGGTCCCCTCTTGATAAGAACCCGATGCCCGGACACCTCTTCGAACTCCACCCTGTGAATGAAGTCAACACGAAGGGGCAGTGACTCGCCCGTGCATCGTCGGGAAAAGACCCCCAGGTTCCAAATACCGCTCGACAAGTGGCCTGTCTCCCCGGGAACACCTCGAGAGGCAAGCGGAGTTCCATGCCTCAACCCAAGACGAGGCCTGACTCTCCTGTCCCAAGTCTGCAGGGACCTTGCGGTCGGAGTCTGAAGTCAGAGGAACCCTGAGGTTCCTGCCTCAACTGGAGATGAGGCCCTCTTCCAATGCACCAAACCCAGTGGAGTGCCGAGAGGCCCCTCCCACCTCCAGTTTCCCTGACTTCTCAGAGCCACCATGAGAAGCCCCCTGAGGTCACCTGCACAAGTCGAGGGACCCCAGGGTGTCCTGCCTCAACCCGAGAAAGACCTCGAGAGACCTTCTTCAACACGTCTCGAGGCCAGATTCCCCTACTATGACTTGAGGGTAAAGACGCGCTCCCCCTCGCCATTCGCATGGAGACCCGACTTCCTTGCCGCCCCACGAGAGGCTCACTGACCTCGCCGTCGTACCTCGCGAGAAACCGCACACTGGGGCCGCCGCTCGAGAACAACCCCGAGCCTCCCCCGTCATCGCGACTTGAGGGCCTTCGTCTCCTGTATGGCCTAGAGACCAGTCTCTCGACCTCTCTCCAAACGCCTCAGGAGGCTTGACTCCCTTTAGTCCACCCAGTGAGCTCCAAGAGATACCCGTCGCGACTCAAGAGCAGAGCGGGGTTCTTTGCTCCCACTCGAGATGGATGCCTGTCTCCCCGGGTGCGTCTGGAATGCAACCCCGAGATCCCTTTCGCCCCTGGAGAGGAACATTGGCTTCTGGACACAAGCCTAGATGAGTTCTATTGGCCCTGCAGTCACTCGAGAGCAATCCCCAGCTTTCCTTCGCAACTCGAATGGAAGATTGGACTTCCCTGGGCCAACACAAGAGGCATCCTGAATTCCCCGTCGTAACTCGAGAATCCCGCTGCAACTCGAGAAAATCCACGTGGTTCCCCCGTCATCGCAAGATGAAGCCCTTTCCCGCTACAGTGTCTCAGGAGAAGTCCCACGTTAGGTATTGGAGGTCGAAACGGTACTTGGCACCCTTGATGCGACCCACAAAGTGCCCCGACATCCCGGTCTCCCTCAAGAGGAACACCGAGGTTTTCCCGCACCACTTCCTCTGAGCCCCTTCTACCCTCCTGATCTGGACAGGAGGGTCGACTCCCCTGCTTTGTCTGGAAGGGGTTCCCGGCCTTCCGGTCGCACCTCAGGATGAGGCCGGTCTCACGACGACATTCCAGACGTGGCCTCGTGGGTGGTTCCACATTCCGAAGGACCCCGATTTCCCGGTCCCCTCTTGATAAGAACCCGATGCCCGGACACCTCTTCGAACTCCACCCTGTGAATGAAGTCAACACGAAGGGGCAGTGACTCGCCCGTGCATCGTCGGGAAAAGACCCCCAGGTTCCAAATACCGCTCGACAAGTGGCCTGTCTCCCCGGGAACACCTCGAGAGGCAAGCGGAGTTCCATGCCTCAACCCAAGACGAGGCCTGACTCTCCTGTCCCAAGTCTGCAGGGACCTTGCGGTCGGAGTCTGAAGTCAGAGGAACCCTGAGGTTCCTGCCTCAACTGGAGATGAGGCCCTCTTCCAATGCACCAAACCCAGTGGAGTGCCGAGAGGCCCCTCCCACCTCCAGTTTCCCTGACTTCTCAGAGCCACCATGAGAAGCCCCCTGAGGTCACCTGCACAAGTCGAGGGACCCCAGGGTGTCCTGCCTCAACCCGAGAAAGACCTCGAGAGACCTTCTTCAACACGTCTCGAGGCCAGATTCCCCTACTGCCGTGAGCCGGCATATTGCATATTGAGTGCATATTGCATATTGCATATTGAGTGCAGCACTTTCCACAGCATCATCTTTCAGGATCTGGAATAGCTCCACTGGAATTCTATCACTGCTGGGAGCCAGTGAGGAACTCCGCCCATGACAAAGGTCATGAGGAAGGAGGCTCGGCATACGCAAAGGCGGGATCGAGCTTCAGGAGTCCCCCTGGAAATTCTCGAGCATATACCCCCAAAACCAGAGTCTGCCTACTTTCTGCTTGTGCTTGCACCTAAACCTCTGACTTTACGGGGGGCTCTCCCTCACTACCTCTCTCTGAAAAAGAGTTAGCTTACAGTTCCAGTTAATAATTCCTGGGTGTGACAGTGTTAAACCTGCAAACTCCTTTGGAAATCCTCTAGCCTGCCTGAATAGGTTTTTCCGGCCACATGTGATTGTTCAGAGCCTCCCAACTGTGAGAGGCAGGAGATGTTCTAAACTGTCTAAACACAAATTCTTTTGAGTAGTTACAAGATTGATTAGAAATTGTATTGGTGAATGGTTTTTCACTTGTTGGGCCATTGTTTGCTGCTAAGTTTCCATATCCCTTACCTGCTGTGTCCCTGGCAGTGTATTGATTAATATAATTGGTGTAAGTAGTAGCTTTAATGTTTGTAACCTGGGACCCTTGAGTTAATTCTTTTCCTTGTTATAGCCCACCACACCTTTGCTCTGTAGGAATGCAACTTTATCTAATGCTTTTTTGGAGGGTGGCTCCTGACCAACCACCTTTAGAGAAAAATAAGTTTTCTGAAGAAAAGGTCTTAAAATGTTAACAGGCCTCCGGGCCAGAAGATGATGCAAATCACCTAAGCTTTTGCATATGATAAGTTTGCAGGAAGAAAGCCTGGTTTGCTGCAAGACTCTACCCCTTCCCCCATTATCCTCTATGCATAACTTAAGGTATAAAAACTACTTTGAAAAATAAAGTGCGGGCCTTGTTCACCGAAACTTGGTCTCACCATGTCGTTCTTTCTCTTACCTTCTGGCTGAATTATTCAGCCTCTTTTCGCCACTGAATTTCCTCACTGAGCTATCCTCATTCTATTACTCTTTATATCCTTAATTAACATTTAATTAAGCAGTGGTTTCCTGATCTTCGCCTACGCCGTCTCTCCTTCGAATACCCTGGATCAGCCGGGGCTGGTCCCCGGCACCCTACCATGGCTCGAGAGCAATGACGCGCTCGCCCTCGCCACTCGCATGGAGACCCGACTTCCCTGGCGCCCCACGAGAGGCTCACTGACCTCGCCGTCGTACCTCGTGAGAAAGCGCACACTGGGGCCGCCGCTCGAGAACAACCCCAAGACTCCCCCGTCATCGCGAGATGAGGGCCTTCGTCTCCTGCATGGCCTAGAGACCAATCTCGCGACCTCTCTCCAAAAGCCTCAGGAGGCTTGACTCCCTTTAGTCCACCCAGTGAGCTCCAAGAGATACCCGTCGCGACTCGAGAGCAGAGCGGGGTTCTTTGCTTCCACTCGAGATGGATGCCTGTCTCCCCGGGTGTGTCTGGAATGCAACCCCGAGATCCCTGTCGCCCCTGGAGAGGAACACTGGCTTCTGGACACAAGCCTAGATGAGGTCTATTGGCCCTGCAGTCACTCGAGAGAAATCCCCAGCTTTCCTTCGCAACTCGAATGGAAGATTGGACTTCCCTGGGCCTACACAAGAAGCATGCTGAATTCCCCGTCGTAATTCGAGAATCCTGCTACACCTCGAGAAAAACCACGTGGTTCCCCCGTCATCGCAAGATGTAGCCCTGTGCCGCTACAGCGTCTCAGGAGAAGTCCCACTTTAGGAATTGGAGTTCGAAACGGTACTTGTCACCCTTGATGCGACCCACAAAGTGCCCCGACATCCCGGTCTCCCTCGAGAGGAACACCGAAGTTTTCTGGCAACACTTCCTCTGAGCCTCTTCTACCCTCCTGATCTGGACAGGAGGGTCGACTCCCCTGCTTTGTCTGGAAGGGGTTCCCGGCCTTCCGGTCGCACCTCAGGATGAGGCCGGTCTCACGACGACATTCCAGACGTGGCCTCGTGGGTGGTTCCACATTCCGAAGGACCCCGATTTCCCGGTCCCCTCTTGATAAGAACCCGATGCCCGGACACCTCTTCGAACTCCACCCTGTGAATGAAGTCAACACGAAGGGGCAGTGACTCGCCCGTGCATCGTCAGGAAAAGACCCCCAGGTTCCAAATACCGCTCGACAAGTGGCCTGTCTCCCCGGGAACACCTCGAGAGGCAAGCGGAGTTCCATGCCTCAACCCAAGACGAGGCCTGACTCTCCTGTCCCAAGTCTGCAGGGACCTTGCGGTCGGAGTCTGAAGTCAGAGGAACCCTGAGGTTCCTGCCTCAACTGGAGATGAGGCCCTCTTCCAATGCACCAAACCCAGTGGAGTGCCGAGAGGCCCCTCCCACCTCCAGTTTCCCTGACTTCTCAGAGCCACCATGAGAAGCCCCCTGAGGTCACCTGCACAAGTCGAGGGACCCCAGGGTGTCCTGCCTCAACCCGAGAAAGACCTCGAGAGACCTTCTTCAACACGTCTCGAGGCCAGATTCCCCTACTATGACTTGAGGGTAAAGACGCGCTCCCCCTCGCCATTCGCATGGAGACCCGACTTCCTTGCCGCCCCACGAGAGGCTCACTGACCTCGCCGTCGTACCTCGCGAGAAACCGCACACTGGGGCCGCCGCTCGAGAACAACCCCGAGCCTCCCCCGTCATCGCGACTTGAGGGCCTTCGTCTCCTGTATGGCCTAGAGACCAGTCTCTCGACCTCTCTCCAAACGCCTCAGGAGGCTTGACTCCCTTTAGTCCACCCAGTGAGCTCCAAGAGATACCCGTCGCGACTCAAGAGCAGAGCGGGGTTCTTTGCTCCCACTCGAGATGGATGCCTGTCTCCCCGGGTGCGTCTGGAATGCAACCCCGAGATCCCTTTCGCCCCTGGAGAGGAACATTGGCTTCTGGACACAAGCCTAGATGAGTTCTATTGGCCCTGCAGTCACTCGAGAGCAATCCCCAGCTTTCCTTCGCAACTCGAATGGAAGATTGGACTTCCCTGGGCCAACACAAGAGGCATCCTGAATTCCCCGTCGTAACTCGAGAATCCCGCTGCAACTCGAGAAAATCCACGTGGTTCCCCCGTCATCGCAAGATGAAGCCCTTTCCCGCTACAGTGTCTCAGGAGAAGTCCCACGTTAGGTATTGGAGGTCGAAACGGTACTTGGCACCCTTGATGCGACCCACAAAGTGCCCCGACATCCCGGTCTCCCTCAAGAGGAACACCGAGGTTTTCCCGCACCACTTCCTCTGAGCCCCTTCTACCCTCCTGATCTGGACAGGAGGGTCGACTCCCCTGCTTTGTCTGGAAGGGGTTCCCGGCCTTCCGGTCGCACCTCAGGATGAGGCCGGTCTCACGACGACATTCCAGACGTGGCCTCGTGGGTGGTTCCACATTCCGAAGGACCCCGATTTCCCGGTCCCCTCTTGATAAGAACCCGATGCCCGGACACCTCTTCGAACTCCACCCTGTGAATGAAGTCAACACGAAGGGGCAGTGACTCGCCCGTGCATCGTCGGGAAAAGACCCCCAGGTTCCAAATACCGCTCGACAAGTGGCCTGTCTCCCCGGGAACACCTCGAGAGGCAAGCGGAGTTCCATGCCTCAACCCAAGACGAGGCCTGACTCTCCTGTCCCAAGTCTGCAGGGACCTTGCGGTCGGAGTCTGAAGTCAGAGGAACCCTGAGGTTCCTGCCTCAACTGGAGATGAGGCCCTCTTCCAATGCACCAAACCCAGTGGAGTGCCGAGAGGCCCCTCCCACCTCCAGTTTCCCTGACTTCTCAGAGCCACCATGAGAAGCCCCCTGAGGTCACCTGCACAAGTCGAGGGACCCCAGGGTGTCCTGCCTCAACCCGAGAAAGACCTCGAGAGACCTTCTTCAACACGTCTCGAGGCCAGATTCCCCTACTGCCGTGAGCCGGCATATTGCATATTGAGTGCATATTGCATATTGCATATTGAGTGCAGCACTTTCCACAGCATCATCTTTCAGGATCTGGAATAGCTCCACTGGAATTCTATCACTGCTGGGAGCCAGTGAGGAACTCCGCCCATGACAAAGGTCATGAGGAAGGAGGCTCGGCATACGCAAAGGCGGGATCGAGCTTCAGGAGTCCCCCTGGAAATTCTCGAGCATATACCCCCAAAACCAGAGTCTGCCTACTTTCTGCTTGTGCTTGCACCTAAACCTCTGACTTTACGGGGGGCTCTCCCCACTACCTCTCTCTGAAAAAAGAGTTAGCTTACAGTTCCAGTTAATAATTCCTGGGTGTGACAGTGTTAAACCTGCAAACTCCTTTGGAAATCCTCTAGCCTGCCTGAATAGGTTTTTCCGGCCACATGTGATTGTTCAGAGCCTCCCAACTGTGAGAGGCAGGAGATGTTCTAAACTGTCTAAACACAAATTCTTTTGAGTAGTTACAAGATTGATTAGAAATTGTATTGGTGAATGGTTTTTCACTTGTTGGGCCATTGTTTGCTGCTAAGTTTCCATATCCCTTACCTGCTGTGTCCCTGGCAGTGTATTGATTAATATAATTGGTGTAAGTAGTAGCTTTAATGTTTGTAACCTGGGACCCTTGAGTTAATTCTTTTTCTTGTTATAGCCCACCACACCTTTGCTCTGTAGGAATGCAACTTTATCTAATGCTTTTTTGGAGGGTGGCTCCTGACCAACCACCTTTAGAGAAAAATAAGTTTTCTGAAGAAAAGGTCTTAAAATGTTAACAGGCCTCCGGGCCAGAAGATGATGCAAATCACCTAAGCTTTTGCATATGATAAGTTTGCAGGAAGAAAGCCTGGTTTGCTGCAAGACTCTACCCCTTCCCCCATTATCCTCTATGCATAACTTAAGGTATAAAAACTACTTTGAAAAATAAAGTGCGGGCCTTGTTCACCGAAACTTGGTCTCACCATGTCGTTCTTTCTCTTACCTTCTGGCTGAATTATTCAGCCTCTTTTCGCCACTGAATTTCCTCACTGAGCTATCCTCATTCTATTACTCTTTATATCCTTAATTAACATTTAATTAAGCAGTGGTTTCCTGATCTTCGCCTACGCCGTCTCTCCTTCGAATACCCTGGATCAGCCGGGGCTGGTCCCCGGCACCCTACCATGGCTCGAGAGCAATGACGCGCTCGCCCTCGCCACTCGCATGGAGACCCGACTTCCCTGGCGCCCCACGAGAGGCTCACTGACCTCGCCGTCGTACCTCGTGAGAAAGCGCACACTGGGGCCGCCGCTCGAGAACAACCCCAAGACTCCCCCGTCATCGCGAGATGAGGGCCTTCGTCTCCTGCATGGCCTAGAGACCAATCTCGCGACCTCTCTCCAAAAGCCTCAGGAGGCTTGACTCCCTTTAGTCCACCCAGTGAGCTCCAAGAGATACCCGTCGCGACTCGAGAGCAGAGCGGGGTTCTTTGCTTCCACTCGAGATGGATGCCTGTCTCCCCGGGTGTGTCTGGAATGCAACCCCGAGATCCCTGTCGCCCCTGGAGAGGAACACTGGCTTCTGGACACAAGCCTAGATGAGGTCTATTGGCCCTGCAGTCACTCGAGAGAAATCCCCAGCTTTCCTTCGCAACTCGAATGGAAGATTGGACTTCCCTGGGCCTACACAAGAAGCATGCTGAATTCCCCGTCGTAATTCGAGAATCCTGCTACACCTCGAGAAAAACCACGTGGTTCCCCCGTCATCGCAAGATGTAGCCCTGTGCCGCTACAGCGTCTCAGGAGAAGTCCCACTTTAGGAATTGGAGTTCGAAACGGTACTTGTCACCCTTGATGCGACCCACAAAGTGCCCCGACATCCCGGTCTCCCTCGAGAGGAACACCGAAGTTTTCTGGCAACACTTCCTCTGAGCCTCTTCTACCCTCCTGATCTGGACAGGAGGGTCGACTCCCCTGCTTTGTCTGGAAGGGGTTCCCGGCCTTCCGGTCGCACCTCAGGATGAGGCCGGTCTCACGACGACATTCCAGACGTGGCCTCGTGGGTGGTTCCACATTCCGAAGGACCCCGATTTCCCGGTCCCCTCTTGATAAGAACCCGATGCCCGGACACCTCTTCGAACTCCACCCTGTGAATGAAGTCAACACGAAGGGGCAGTGACTCGCCCGTGCATCGTCGGGAAAAGACCCCCAGGTTCCAAATACCGCTCGACAAGTGGCCTGTCTCCCCGGGAACACCTCGAGAGGCAAGCGGAGTTCCATGCCTCAACCCAAGACGAGGCCTGACTCTCCTGTCCCAAGTCTGCAGGGACCTTGCGGTCGGAGTCTGAAGTCAGAGGAACCCTGAGGTTCCTGCCTCAACTGGAGATGAGGCCCTCTTCCAATGCACCAAACCCAGTGGAGTGCCGAGAGGCCCCTCCCACCTCCAGTTTCCCTGACTTCTCAGAGCCACCATGAGAAGCCCCCTGAGGTCACCTGCACAAGTCGAGGGACCCCAGGGTGTCCTGCCTCAACCCGAGAAAGACCTCGAGAGACCTTCTTCAACACGTCTCGAGGCCAGATTCCCCTACTGCCGTGAGCCGGCATATTGCATATTGAGTGCATATTGCATATTGAGTGCAGCACTTTCCACAGCATCATCTTTCAGGATCTGGAATAGCTCCACTGGAATTCTATCACTGCTGGGAGCCAGTGAGGAACTCCGCCCATGACAAAGGTCATGAGGAAGGAGGCTCGGCATACGCAAAGGCGGGATCGAGCTTCAGGAGTCCCCCTGGAAATTCTCGAGCATATACCCCCAAAACCAGAGTCTGCCTACTTTCTGCTTGTGCTTGCACCTAAACCTCTGACTTTACGGGGGGCTCTGCCCCACTACCTCTCTCTGAAAAAAGAGTTAGCTTACAGTTCCAGTTAATAATTCCTGGGTGTGACAGTGTTTAACCTACAAACTCCTTTGGAAATCCTCTAGCCTGCCTGAATAGGTTTTTCCGGCCACATGTGATTGTTCAGAGCCTCCCAACTGTGAGAGGCAGGAGATGTTCTAAACTGTCTAAACACAGATTCTTTTGAGTAGTTACAAGATTGTTTAGAAATTGTATTGGTGAATGGTTTTTCACTTGTTGGGCCATTGTTTGCTGCTAAGTTTCCATATCCCTTACCTGCTGTGTCCCTGGCAGTGTATTGATTAATATAATTGGTGTAAGTAGTAGCTTTAATGTTTGTAACCTGGGACCCTTGAGTTAATTCTTTTTCTTGTTATAGCCCACCACACCTTTGCTCTGTAGGAATGCAACTTTATCTAATGCTTTTTTGGAGGGTGGCTCCTGACCAACCACCTTTAGAGAAAAATAAGTTTTCTGAAGAAAAGGTCTTAAAATGTTAACAGGCCTCCGGGCCAGAAGATGATGCAAATCACCTAAGCTTTTGCATATGATAAGTTTGCAGGAAGAAAGCCTGGTTTGCTGCAAGACTCTACCCCTTCCCCCATTATCCTCTATGCATAACTTAAGGTATAAAAACTACTTTGAAAAATAAAGTGCGGGCCTTGTTCACCGAAACTTGGTCTCACCATGTCGTTCTTTCTCTTACCTTCTGGCTGAATTATTCAGCCTCTTTTCGCCACTGAATTTCCTCACTGAGCTATCCTCATTCTATTACTCTTTATATCCTTAATTAACATTTAATTAAGCAGTGGTTTCCTGATCTTCGCCTACGCCGTCTCTCCTTCGAATACCCTGGATCAGCCGGGGCTGGTCCCCGGCACGCTACCATGGCTCGAGAGCAATGACGCGCTCGCCCTCGCCACTCGCATGGAGACCCGACTTCCCTGGCGCCCCACGAGAGGCTCACTGACCTCGCCGTCGTACCTCGTGAGAAAGCGCACACTGGGGCCGCCGCTCGAGAACAACCCCAAGACTCCCCCGTCATCGCGAGATGAGGGCCTTCGTCTCCTGCATGGCCTAGAGACCAATCTCGCGACCTCTCTCCAAAAGCCTCAGGAGGCTTGACTCCCTTTAGTCCACCCAGTGAGCTCCAAGAGATACCCGTCGCGACTCGAGAGCAGAGCGGGGTTCTTTGCTTCCACTCGAGATGGATGCCTGTCTCCCCGGGTGTGTCTGGAATGCAACCCCGAGATCCCTGTCGCCCCTGGAGAGGAACACTGGCTTCTGGACACAAGCCTAGATGAGGTCTATTGGCCCTGCAGTCACTCGAGAGAAATCCCCAGCTTTCCTTCGCAACTCGAATGGAAGATTGGACTTCCCTGGGCCTACACAAGAAGCATGCTGAATTCCCCGTCGTAATTCGAGAATCCTGCTACACCTCGAGAAAAACCACGTGGTTCCCCCGTCATCGCAAGATGTAGCCCTGTGCCGCTACAGCGTCTCAGGAGAAGTCCCACTTTAGGAATTGGATTTCGAAACGGTACTTGTCACCCTTGATGCGACCCACAAAGTGCCCCGACATCCCGGTCTCCCTCGAGAGGAACACCGAAGTTTTCTGGCAACACTTCCTCTGAGCCTCTTCTACCCTCCTGATCTGGACAGGAGGGTCGACTCCCCTGCTTTGTCTGGAAGGGGTTCCCGGCCTTCCGGTCGCACCTCAGGATGAGGCCGGTCTCACGACGACATTCCAGACGTGGCCTCGTGGGTGGTTCCACATTCCGAAGGACCCCGATTTCCCGGTCCCCTCTTGATAAGAACCCGATGCCCGGACACCTCTTCGAACTCCACCCTGTGAATGAAGTCAACACGAAGGGGCAGTGACTCGCCCGTGCATCGTCGGGAAAAGACCCCCAGGTTCCAAATACCGCTCGACAAGTGGCCTGTCTCCCCGGGAACACCTCGAGAGGCAAGCGGAGTTCCATGCCTCAACCCAAGACGAGGCCTGACTCTCCTGTCCCAAGTCTGCAGGGACCTTGCGGTCGGAGTCTGAAGTCAGAGGAACCCTGAGGTTCCTGCCTCAACTGGAGATGAGGCCCTCTTCCAATGCACCAAACCCAGTGGAGTGCCGAGAGGCCCCTCCCACCTCCAGTTTCCCTGACTTCTCAGAGCCACCATGAGAAGCCCCCTGAGGTCACCTGCACAAGTCGAGGGACCCCAGGGTGTCCTGCCTCAACCCGAGAAAGACCTCGAGAGACCTTCTTCAACACGTCTCGAGGCCAGATTCCCCTACTATGACTTGAGAGTAAAGACGCGCTCCCCCTCGCCATTCGCATGGAGACCCGACTTCCTTGCCGCCCCACGAGAGGCTCACTGACCTCGCCGTCGTACCTCGCGAGAAACCGCACACTGGGGCCGCCGCTCGAGAACAACCCCGAGCCTCCCCCGTCATCGCGACTTGAGGGCCTTCGTCTCCTGTATGGCCTAGAGACCAGTCTCTCGACCTCTCTCCAAACGCCTCAGGAGGCTTGACTCCCTTTAGTCCACCCAGTGAGCTCCAAGAGATACCCGTCGCGACTCAAGAGCAGAGCGGGGTTCTTTGCTCCCACTCGAGATGGATGCCTGTCTCCCCGGGTGCGTCTGGAATGCAACCCCGAGATCCCTTTCGCCCCTGGAGAGGAACATTGGCTTCTGGACACAAGCCTAGATGAGTTCTATTGGCCCTGCAGTCACTCGAGAGCAATCCCCAGCTTTCCTTCGCAACTCGAATGGAAGATTGGACTTCCCTGGGCCAACACAAGAGGCATCCTGAATTCCCCGTCGTAACTCGAGAATCCCGCTGCAACTCGAGAAAATCCACGTGGCTCCCCCGTCATCGCAAGATGAAGCCCTTTCCCGCTACAGTGTCTCAGGAGAAGTCCCACGTTAGGTATTGGAGGTCGAAACGGTACTTGGCACCCTTGATGCGACCCACAAAGTGCCCCGACATCCCGGTCTCCCTCAAGAGGAACACCGAGGTTTTCCCGCACCACTTCCTCTGAGCCCCTTCTACCCTCCTGATCTGGACAGGAGGGTCGACTCCCCTGCTTTGTCTGGAAGGGGTTCCCGGCCTTCCGGTCGCACCTCAGGATGAGGCCGGTCTCACGACGACATTCCAGACGTGGCCTCGTGGGTGCTTCCACATTCCGAAGGACCCCGATTTCCCGGTCCCCTCTTGATAAGAACCCGATGCCCGGACACCTCTTCGAACTCCACCCTGTGAATGAAGTCAACACGAAGGGGCAGTGACTCGCCCGTGCATCGTCGGGAAAAGACCCCCAGGTTCCAAATACCGCTCGACAAGTGGCCTGTCTCCCCGGGAACACCTCGAGAGGCAAGCGGAGTTCCATGCCTCAACCCAAGACGAGGCCTGACTCTCCTGTCCCAAGTCTGTAGGGACCTTGCGGTCGGAGTCTGAAGTCAGAGGAACCCTGAGGTTCCTGCCTCAACTGGAGATGAGGCCCTCTTCCAATGCACCAAACCCAGTGGAGTGCCGAGAGGCCCCTCCCACCTCCAGTTTCCCTGACTTCTCAGAGCCACCATGAGAAGCCCCCTGAGGTCACCTGCACAAGTCGAGGGACCCCAGGGTGTCCTGCCTCAACCCGAGAAAGACCTCGAGAGACCTTCTTCAACACGTCTCGAGGCCAGATTCCCCTACTGCCGTGAGCCGGCATATTGCATATTGAGTGCATATTGCATATTGCATATTGAGTGCAGCACTTTCCACAGCATCATCTTTCAGGATCTGGAATAGCTCCACTGGAATTCTATCACTGCTGGGAGCCAGTGAGGAACTCCGCCCATGACAAAGGTCATGAGGAAGGAGGCTCGGCATACGCAAAGGCGGGATCGAGCTTCAGGAGTCCCCCTGGAAATTCTCGAGCATATACCCCCAAAACCAGAGTCTGCCTACTTTCTGCTTGTGCTTGCACCTAAACCTCTGACTTTACGGGGGGCTCTGCCCCACTACCTCTCTCTGAAAAAAGAGTTAGCTTACAGTTCCAGTTAATAATTCCTGGGTGTGACAGTGTTTAACCTACAAACTCCTTTGGAAATCCTCTAGCCTGCCTGAATAGGTTTTTCCGGCCACATGTGATTGTTCAGAGCCTCCCAACTGTGAGAGGCAGGAGATGTTCTAAACTGTCTAAACACAAATTCTTTTGAGTACTTACAAGATTGATTAGAAATTGTATTGGTGAATGGTTTTTCACTTGTTGGGCCATTGTTTGCTGCTAAGTTTCCATATCCCTTACCTGCTGTGTCCCTGGCAGTGTATTGATTAATATAATTGGTGTAAGTAGTAGCTTTAATGTTTGTAACCTGGGACCCTTGAGTTAATTCTTTTTCTTGTTATAGCCCACCACACCTTTGCTCTGTAGGAATGCAACTTTATCTAATGCTTTTTTGGAGGGTGGCTCCTGACCAACCACCTTTAGAGAAAAATAAGTTTTCTGAAGAAAAGGTCTTAAAATGTTAACAGGCCTCCGGGCCAGAAGATGATGCAAATCACCTAAGCTTTTGCATATGATAAGTTTGCAGGAAGAAAGCCTGGTTTGCTGCAAGACTCTACCCCTTCCCCCATTATCCTCTATGCATAACTTAAGGTATAAAAACTACTTTGAAAAATAAAGTGCGGGCCTTGTTCACCGAAACTTGGTCTCACCATGTCGTTCTTTCTCTTACCTTCTGGCTGAATTATTCAGCCTCTTTTCGCCACTGAATTTCCTCACTGAGCTATCCTCATTCTATTACTCTTTATATCCTTAATTAACATTTAATTAAGCAGTGGTTTCCTGATCTTCGCCTACGCCGTCTCTCCTTCGAATACCCTGGATCAGCCGGGGCTGGTCCCCGGCACGCTACCATGGCTCGAGAGCAATGACGCGCTCGCCCTCGCCACTCGCATGGAGACCCGACTTCCCTGGCGCCCCACGAGAGGCTCACTGACCTCGCCGTCGTACCTCGTGAGAAAGCGCACACTGGGGCGGCCGCTCGAGAACAACCCCAAGACTCCCCCGTCATCGCGAGATGAGGGCCTTCGTCTCCTGCATGGCCTAGAGACCAATCTCGCGACCTCTCTCCAAAAGCCTCAGGAGGCTTGACTCCCTTTAGTCCACCCAGTGAGCTCCAAGAGATACCCGTCGCGACTCGAGAGCAGAGCGGGGTTCTTTGCTTCCACTCGAGATGGATGCCTGTCTCCCCGGGTGTGTCTGGAATGCAACCCCGAGATCCCTGTCGCCCCTGGAGAGGAACACTGGCTTCTGGACACAAGCCTAGATGAGGTCTATTGGCCCTGCAGTCACTCGAGAGAAATCCCCAGCTTTCCTTCGCAACTCGAATGGAAGATTGGACTTCCCTGGGCCTACACAAGAAGCATCCTGAATTCCCCGTCGTAATTCGAGAATCCTGCTACACCTCGAGAAAAACCACGTGGTTCCCCCGTCATCGCAAGATGTAGCCCTGTGCCGCTACAGCGTCTCAGGAGAAGTCCCACTTTAGGAATTGGAGTTCGAAACGGTACTTGTCACCCTTGATGCGACCCACAAAGTGCCCCGACATCCCGGTCTCCCTCGAGAGGAACACCGAAGTTTTCTGGCAACACTTCCTCTGAGCCTCTTCTACCCTCCTGATCTGGACAGGAGGGTCGACTCCCCTGCTTTGTCTGGAAGGGGTTCCCGGCCTTCCGGTCGCACCTCAGGATGAGGCCAGTCTCACGACGACATTCCAGACGTGGCCTCGTGGGTGCTTCCACATTCCGAAGGACCCCGATTTCCCGGTCCCCTCTTGATAAGAACCCGATGCCCGGACACCTCTTCGAACTCCACCCTGTGAATGAAGTCAACACGAAGGGGCAGTGACTCGCCCGTGCATCGTCGGGAAAAGACCCCCAGGTTCCAAATACCGCTCGACAAGTGGCCTGTCTCCCCGGGAACACCTCGAGAGGCAAGCGGAGTTCCATGCCTCAACCCAAGACGAGGCCTGACTCTCCTGTCCCAAGTCTGCAGGGACCTTGCGGTCGGAGTCTGAAGTCAGAGGAACCCTGAGGTTCCTGCCTCAACTGGAGATGAGGCCCTCTTCCAATGCACCAAACCCAGTGGAGTGCCGAGAGGCCCCTCCCACCTCCAGTTTCCCTGACTTCTCAGAGCCACCATGAGAAGCCCCCTGAGGTCACCTGCACAAGTCGAGGGACCCCAGGGTGTCCTGCCTCAACCCGAGAAAGACCTCGAGAGACCTTCTTCAACACGTCTCGAGGCCAGATTCCCCTACTGCCGTGAGCCGGCATATTGCATATTGAGTGCATATTGCATATTGCATATTGAGTGCAGCACTTTCCACAGCATCATCTTTCAGGATCTGGAATAGCTCCACTGGAATTCTATCACTGCTGGGAGCCAGTGAGGAACTCCGCCCATGACAAAGGTCATGAGGAAGGAGGCTCGGCATACGCAAAGGCGGGATCGAGCTTCAGGAGTCCCCCTGGAAATTCTCGAGCATATACCCCCAAAACCAGAGTCTGCCTACTTTCTGCTTGTGCTTGCACCTAAACCTCTGACTTTACGGGGGGCTCTGCCCCACTACCTCTCTCTGAAAAAAGAGTTAGCTTACAGTTCCAGTTAATAATTCCTGGGTGTGACAGTGTTTAACCTACAAACTCCTTTGGAAATCCTCTAGCCTGCCTGAATAGGTTTTTCCGGCCACATGTGATTGTTCAGAGCCTCCCAACTGTGAGAGGCAGGAGATGTTCTAAACTGTCTAAACACAAATTCTTTTGAGTACTTACAAGATTGATTAGAAATTATATTGGTGAATGGTTTTTCACTTGTTGGGCCATTGTTTGCTGCTAAGTTTCCATATCCCTTACCTGCTGTGTCCCTGGCAGTGTATTGATTAATATAATTGGTGTAAGTAGTAGCTTTAATGTTTGTAACCTGGGACCCTTGAGTTAATTCTTTTTCTTGTTATAGCCCACCACACCTTTGCTCTGTAGGAATGCAACTTTATCTAATGCTTTTTTGGAGGGTGGCTCCTGACCAACCACCTTTAGAGAAAAATAAGTTTTCTGAAGAAAAGGTCTTAAAATGTTAACAGGCCTCCGGGCCAGAAGATGATGCAAATCACCTAAGCTTTTGCATATGATAAGTTTGCAGGAAGAAAGCCTGGTTTGCTGCAAGACTCTACCCCTTCCCCCATTATCCTCTATGCATAACTTAAGGTATAAAAACTACTTTGAAAAATAAAGTGCGGGCCTTGTTCACCGAAACTTGGTCTCACCATGTCGTTCTTTCTCTTACCTTCTGGCTGAATTATTCAGCCTCTTTTCGCCACTGCATTTCCTCACTGAGCTATCCTCATTCTATTACTCTTTATATCCTTAATTAACATTTAATTAAGCAGTGGTTTCCTGATCTTCGCCTACGCCGTCTCTCCTTCGAATACCCTGGATCAGCCGGGGCTGGTCCCCGGCACGCTACCATGGCTCGAGAGCAATGACGCGCTCGCCCTCGCCACTCGCATGGAGACCCGACTTCCCTGGCGCCCCACGAGAGGCTCACTGACCTCGCCGTCGTACCTCGTGAGAAAGCGCACACTGGGGCCGCCGCTCGAGAACAACCCCAAGACTCCCCCGTCATCGCGAGATGAGGGCCTTCGTCTCCTGCATGGCCTAGAGACCAATCTCGCGACCTCTCTCCAAAAGCCTCAGGAGGCTTGACTCCCTTTAGTCCACCCAGTGAGCTCCAAGAGATACCCGTCGCGACTCGAGAGCAGAGCGGGGTTCTTTGCTTCCACTCGAGATGGATGCCTGTCTCCCCGGGTGTGTCTGGAATGCAACCCCGAGATCCCTGTCGCCCCTGGAGAGGAACACTGGCTTCTGGACACAAGCCTAGATGAGGTCTATTGGCCCTGCAGTCACTCGAGAGCAATCCCCAGCTTTCCTTCGCAACTCGAATGGAAGATTGGACTTCCCTGGGCCTACACAAGAAGCATGCTGAATTCCCCGTCGTAATTCGAGAATCCTGCTACACCTCGAGAAAAACCACGTGGTTCCCCCGTCATCGCAAGATGTAGCCCTGTGCCGCTACAGCGTCTCAGGAGAAGTCCCACTTTAGGAATTGGAGTTCGAAACGGTACTTGTCACCCTTGATGCGACCCACAAAGTGCCCCGACATCCCGGTCTCCCTCGAGAGGAACACCGAAGTTTTCTGGCAACACTTCCTCTGAGCCTCTTCTACCCTCCTGATCTGGACAGGAGGGTCGACTCCCCTGCTTTGTCTGGAAGGGGTTCCCGGCCTTCCGGTCGCACCTCAGGATGAGGCCGGTCTCACGACGACATTCCAGACGTGGCCTCGTGGGTGGTTCCACATTCTGAAGGACCCCGATTTCCCGGTCCCCTCTTGATAAGAACCCGATGCCCGGACACCTCTTCGAACTCCACCCTGTGAATGAAGTCAACACGAAGGGGCAGTGACTCGCCCGTGCATCGTCGGGAAAAGACCCCCAGGTTCCAAATACCGCTCGACAAGTGGCCTGTCTCCCCGGGAACACCTCGAGAGGCAAGCGGAGTTCCATGCCTCAACCCAAGACGAGGCCTGACTCTCCTGTCCCAAGTCTGCAGGGACCTTGCGGTCGGAGTCTGAAGTCAGAGGAACCCTGAGGTTCCTGCCTCAACTGGAGATGAGGCCCTCTTCCAATGCACCAAACCCAGTGGAGTGCCGAGAGGCCCCTCCCACCTCCAGTTTCCCTGACTTCTCAGAGCCACCATGAGAAGCCCCCTGAGGTCACCTGCACAAGTCGAGGGACCCCAGGGTGTCCTGCCTCAACCCGAGAAAGACCTCGAGAGACCTTCTTCAACACGTCTCGAGGCCAGATTCCCCTACTATGACTTGAGGGTAAAGACGCGCTCCCCCTCGCCATTCGCATGGAGACCCGACTTCCTTGCCGCCCCACGAGAGGCTCACTGACCTCGCCGTCGTACCTCGCGAGAAACCGCACACTGGGGCCGCCGCTCGAGAACAACCCCGAGCCTCCCCCGTCATCGCGACTTGAGGGCCTTCGTCTCCTGTATGGCCTAGAGACCAGTCTCTCGACCTCTCTCCAAACGCCTCAGGAGGCTTGACTCCCTTTAGTCCACCCAGTGAGCTCCAAGAGATACCCGTCGCGACTCAAGAGCAGAGCGGGGTTCTTTGCTCCCACTCGAGATGGATGCCTGTCTCCCCGGGTGCGTCTGGAATGCAACCCCGAGATCCCTTTCGCCCCTGGAGAGGAACATTGGCTTCTGGACACAAGCCTAGATGAGTTCTATTGGCCCTGCAGTCACTCGAGAGCAATCCCCAGCTTTCCTTCGCAACTCGAATGGAAGATTGGACTTCCCTGGGCCAACACAAGAGGCATCCTGAATTCCCCGTCGTAACTCGAGAATCCCGCTGCAACTCGAGAAAATCCACGTGGTTCCCCCGTCATCGCAAGATGAAGCCCTTTCCCGCTACAGTGTCTCAGGAGAAGTCCCACGTTAGGTATTGGAGGTCGAAACGGTACTTGGCACCCTTGATGCGACCCACAAAGTGCCCCGACATCCCGGTCTCCCTCAAGAGGAACACCGAGGTTTTCCCGCACCACTTCCTCTGAGCCCCTTCTACCCTCCTGATCTGGACAGGAGGGTCGACTCCCCTGCTTTGTCTGGAAGGGGTTCCCGGCCTTCCGGTCGCACCTCAGGATGAGGCCGGTCTCACGACGACATTCCAGACGTGGCCTCGTGGGTGGTTCCACATTCCGAAGGACCCCGATTTCCCGGTCCCCTCTTGATAAGAACCCGATGCCCGGACACCTCTTCGAACTCCACCCTGTGAATGAAGTCAACACGAAGGGGCAGTGACTCGCCCGTGCATCGTCGGGAAAAGACCCCCAGGTTCCAAATACCACTCGACAAGTGGCCTGTCTCCCCGGGAACACCTCGAGAGGCAAGCGGAGTTCCATGCCTCAACCCAAGACGAGGCCTGACTCTCCTGTCCCAAGTCTGCAGGGACCTTGCGGTCGGAGTCTGAAGTCAGAGGAACCCTGAGGTTCCTGCCTCAACTGGAGATGAGGCCCTCTTCCAATGCACCAAACCCAGTGGAGTGCCGAGAGGCCCCTCCCACCTCCAGTTTCCCTGACTTCTCAGAGCCACCATGAGAAGCCCCCTGAGGTCACCTGCACAAGTCGAGGGACCCCAGGGTGTCCTGCCTCAACCCGAGAAAGACCTCGAGAGACCTTCTTCAACACGTCTCGAGGCCAGATTCCCCTACTGCCGTGAGCCGGCATATTGCATATTGAGTGCATATTGCATATTGCATATTGAGTGCAGCACTTTCCACAGCATCATCATTCAGGATCTGGAATAGCTCCACTGGAATTCTATCACTGCTGGGAGCCAGTGAGGAACTCCGCCCATGACAAAGGTCATGAGGAAGGAGGCTCGGCATACGCAAAGGCGGGATCGAGCTTCAGGAGTCCCCCTGGAAATTCTCGAGCATATACCCCCAAAACCAGAGTCTGCCTACTTTCTGCTTGTGCTTGCACCTAAACCTCTGACTTTACGGGGGGCTCTGCCCCACTACCTCTCTCTGAAAAAAGAGTTAGCTTACAGTTCCAGTTAATAATTCCTGGGTGTGACAGTGTTTAACCTACAAACTCCTTTGGAAATCCTCTAGCCTGCCTGAATAGGTTTTTCCGGCCACATGTGATTGTTCAGAGCCTCCCAACTGTGAGAGGCAGGAGATGTTCTAAACTGTCTAAACACAAATTCTTTTGAGTACTTACAAGATTGATTAGAAATTGTATTGGTGAATGGTTTTTCACTTGTTGGGCCATTGTTTGCTGCTAAGTTTCCATATCCCTTACCTGCTGTGTCCCTGGCAGTGTATTGATTAATATAATTGGTGTAAGTAGTAGCTTTAATGTTTGTAACCTGGGACCCTTGAGTTAATTCTTTTTCTTGTTATAGCCCACCACACCTTTGCTCTGTAGGAATGCAACTTTATCTAATGCTTTTTTGGAGGGTGGCTCCTGACCAACCACCTTTAGAGAAAAATAAGTTTTCTGAAGAAAAGGTCTTAAAATGTTAACAGGCCTCCGGGCCAGAAGATGATGCAAATCACCTAAGCTTTTGCATATGATAAGTTTGCAGGAAGAAAGCCTGGTTTGCTGCAAGACTCTACCCCTTCCCCCATTATCCTCTATGCATAACTTAAGGTATAAAAACTACTTTGAAAAATAAAGTGCGGGCCTTGTTCACCGAAACTTGGTCTCACCATGTCGTTCTTTCTCTTACCTTCTGGCTGAATTATTCAGCCTCTTTTCGCCACTGCATTTCCTCACTGAGCTATCCTCATTCTATTACTCTTTATATACTTAATTAACATTTAATTAAGCAGTGGTTTCCTGATCTTCGCCTACGCCGTCTCTCCTTCGAATACCCTGGATCAGCCGGGGCTGGTCCCCGGCACGCTACCATGGCTCGAGAGCAATGACGCGCTCGCCCTCGCCACTCGCATGGAGACCCGACTTCCCTGGCGCCCCACGAGAGGCTCACTGACCTCGCCGTCGTACCTCGTGAGAAAGCGCACACTGGGGCCGCCGCTCGAGAACAACCCCAAGACTCCCCCGTCATCGTGAGATGAGGGCCTTCGTCTCCTGCATGGCCTAGAGACCAATCTCGCGACCTCTCTCCAAAAGCCTCAGGAGGCTTGACTCCCTTTAGTCCACCCAGTGAGCTCCAAGAGATACCCGTCGCGACTCGAGAGCAGAGCGGGGTTCTTTGCTTCCACTCGAGATGGATGCCTGTCTCCCCGGGTGTGTCTGGAATGCAACCCCGAGATCCCTGTCGCCCCTGGAGAGGAACACTGGCTTCTGGACACAAGCCTAGATGAGGTCTATTGGCCCTGCAGTCACTCGAGAGAAATCCCCAGCTTTCCTTCGCAACTCGAATGGAAGATTGGACTTCCCTGGGCCTACACAAGAAGCATGCTGAATTCCCCGTCGTAATTCGAGAATCCTGCTACACCTCGAGAAAAACCACGTGGTTCCCCCGTCATCGCAAGATGTAGCCCTGTGCCGCTACAGCGTCTCAGGAGAAGTCCCACTTTAGGAATTGGAGTTCGAAACGGTACTTGTCACCCTTGATGCGACCCACAAAGTGCCCCGACATCCCGGTCTCCCTCGAGAGGAACACCGAAGTTTTCTGGCAACACTTCCTCTGAGCCTCTTCTACCCTCCTGATCTGGACAGGAGGGTCGACTCCCCTGCTTTGTCTGGAAGGGGTTCCCGGCCTTCCGGTCGCACCTCAGGATGAGGCCGGTCTCACGACGACATTCCAGACGTGGCCTCGTGGGTGGTTCCACATTCCGAAGGACCCCGATTTCCCGGTCCCCTCTTGATAAGAACCCGATGCCCGGACACCTCTTCGAACTCCACCCTGTGAATGAAGTCAACACGAAGGGGCAGTGACTCGCCCGTGCATCGTCGGGAAAAGACCCCCAGGTTCCAAATACCGCTCGACAAGTGGCCTGTCTCCCCGGGAACACCTCGAGAGGCAAGCGGAGTTCCATGCCTCAACCCAAGACGAGGCCTGACTCTCCTGTCCCAAGTCTGCAGGGACCTTGCGGTCGGAGTCTGAAGTCAGAGGAACCCTGAGGTTCCTGCCTCAACTGGAGATGAGGCCCTCTTCCAATGCACCAAACCCAGTGGAGTGCCGAGAGGCCCCTCCCACCTCCAGTTTCCCTGACTTCTCAGAGCCACCATGAGAAGCCCCCTGAGGTCACCTGCACAAGTCGAGGGACCCCAGGGTGTCCTGCCTCAACCCGAGAAAGACCTCGAGAGACCTTCTTCAACACGTCTCGAGGCCAGATTCCCCTACTATGACTTGAGGGTAAAGACGCGCTCCCCCTCGCCATTCGCATGGAGACCCGACTTCCTTGCCGCCCCACGAGAGGCTCACTGACCTCGCCGTCGTACCTCGCGAGAAACCGCACACTGGGGCCGCCGCTCGAGAACAACCCCGAGCCTCCCCCGTCATCGCGACTTGAGGGCCTTCGTCTCCTGTATGGCCTAGAGACCAGTCTCTCGACCTCTCTCCAAACGCCTCAGGAGGCTTGACTCCCTTTAGTCCACCCAGTGAGCTCCAAGAGATACCCGTCGCGACTCAAGAGCAGAGCGGGGTTCTTTGCTCCCACTCGAGATGGATGCCTGTCTCCCCGGGTGCGTCTGGAATGCAACCCCGAGATCCCTTTCGCCCCTGGAGAGGAACATTGGCTTCTGGACACAAGCCTAGATGAGTTCTATTGGCCCTGCAGTCACTCGAGAGCAATCCCCAGCTTTCCTTCGCAACTCGAATGGAAGATTGGACTTCCCTGGGCCAACACAAGAGGCATCCTGAATTCCCCGTCGTAACTCGAGAATCCCGCTGCAACTCGAGAAAATCCACGTGGTTCCCCCGTCATCGCAAGATGAAGCCCTTTCCCGCTACAGTGTCTCAGGAGAAGTCCCACGTTAGGTATTGGAGGTCGAAACGTACTTGGCACCCTTGATGCGACCCACAAAGTGCCCCGACATCCCGGTCTCCCTCAAGAGGAACACCGAGGTTTTCCCGCACCACTTCCTCTGAGCCCCTTCTACCCTCCTGATCTGGACAGGAGGGTCGACTCCCCTGCTTTGTCTGGAAGGGGTTCCCGGCCTTCCGGTCGCACCTCAGAATGAGGCCGGTCTCACGACGACATTCCAGACGTGGCCTCGTGGGTGCTTCCACATTCCGAAGGACCCCGATTTCCCGGTCCCCTCTTGATAAGAACCCGATGCCCGGACACCTCTTCGAACTCCACCCTGTGAATGAAGTCAACACGAAGGGGCAGTGACTCGCCCGTGCATCGTCGGGAAAAGACCCCCAGGTTCCAAATACCACTCGACAAGTGGCCTGTCTCCCCGGGAACACCTCGAGAGGCAAGCGGAGTTCCATGCCTCAACCCAAGACGAGGCCTGACTCTCCTGTCCCAAGTCTGCAGGGACCTTGCGGTCGGAGTCTGAAGTCAGAGGAACCCTGAGGTTCCTGCCTCAACTGGAGATGAGGCCCTCTTCCAATGCACCAAACCCAGTGGAGTGCCGAGAGGCCCCTCCCACCTCCAGTTTCCCTGACTTCTCAGAGCCACCATGAGAAGCCCCCTGAGGTCACCTGCACAAGTCGAGGGACCCCAGGGTGTCCTGCCTCAACCCGAGAAAGACCTCGAGAGACCTTCTTCAACACGTCTCGAGGCCAGATTCCCCTACTGCCGTGAGCCGGCATATTGCATATTGAGTGCATATTGCATATTGCATATTGAGTGCAGCACTTTCCACAGCATCATCTTTCAGGATCTGGAATAGCTCCACTGGAATTCTATCACTGCTGGGAGCCAGTGAGGAACTCCGCCCATGACAAAGGTCATGAGGAAGGAGGCTCGGCATACGCAAAGGCGGGATCGAGCTTCAGGAGTCCCCCTGGAAATTCTCGAGCATATACCCCCAAAACCAGAGTCTGCCTACTTTCTGCTTGTGCTTGCACCTAAACCTCTGACTTTACGGGGGGCTCTGCCCCACTACCTCTCTCTGAAAAAAGAGTTAGCTTACAGTTCCAGTTAATAATTCCTGGGTGTGACAGTGTTTAACCTACAAACTCCTTTGGAAATCCTCTAGCCTGCCTGAATAGGTTTTTCCGGCCACATGTGATTGTTCAGAGCCTCCCAACTGTGAGAGGCAGGAGATGTTCTAAACTGTCTAAACACAAATTCTTTTGAGTACTTACAAGATTGATTAGAAATTGTATTGGTGAATGGTTTTTCACTTGTTGGGCCATTGTTTGCTGCTAAGTTTCCATATCCCTTACCTGCTGTGTCCCTGGCAGTGTATTGATTAATATAATTGGTGTAAGTAGTAGCTTTAATGTTTGTAACCTGGGACCCTTGAGTTAATTCTTTTTCTTGTTATAGCCCACCACACCTTTGCTCTGTAGGAATGCAACTTTATCTAATGCTTTTTTGGAGGGTGGCTCCTGACCAACCACCTTTAGAGAAAAATAAGTTTTCTGAAGAAAAGGTCTTAAAATGTTAACAGGCCTCCGGGCCAGAAGATGATGCAAATCACCTAAGCTTTTGCATATGATAAGTTTGCAGGAAGAAAGCCTGGTTTGCTGCAAGACTCTACCCCTTCCCCCATTATCCTCTATGCATAACTTAAGGTATAAAAACTACTTTGAAAAATAAAGTGCGGGCCTTGTTCACCGAAACTTGGTCTCACCATGTCGTTCTTTCTCTTACCTTCTGGCTGAATTATTCAGCCTCTTTTCGCCACTGCATTTCCTCACTGAGCTATCCTCATTCTATTACTCTTTATATCCTTAATTAACATTTAATTAAGCAGTGGTTTCCTGATCTTCGCCTACGCCGTCTCTCCTTCGAATACCCTGGATCAGCCGGGGCTGGTCCCCGGCACGCTACCATGGCTCGAGAGCAATGACGCGCTCGCCCTCGCCACTCGCATGGAGACCCGACTTCCCTGGCGCCCCACGAGAGGCTCACTGACCTCGCCGTCGTACCTCGTGAGAAAGCGCACACTGGGGCCGCCGCTCGAGAACAACCCCAAGACTCCCCCGTCATCGCGAGATGAGGGCCTTCGTCTCCTGCATGGCCTAGAGACCAATCTCGCGACCTCTCTCCAAAAGCCTCAGGAGGCTTGACTCCCTTTAGTCCACCCAGTGAGCTCCAAGAGATACCCGTCGCGACTCGAGAGCAGAGCGGGGTTCTTTGCTTCCACTCGAGATGGATGCCTGTCTCCCCGGGTGTGTCTGGAATGCAACCCCGAGATCCCTGTCGCCCCTGGAGAGGAACACTGGCTTCTGGACACAAGCCTAGATGAGGTCTATTGGCCCTGCAGTCACTCGAGAGCAATCCCCAGCTTTCCTTCGCAACTCGAATGGAAGATTGGACTTCCCTGGGCCTACACAAGAAGCATCCTGAATTCCCCGTCGTAATTCGAGAATCCTGCTACACCTCGAGAAAAACCACGTGGTTCCCCCGTCATCGCAAGATGTAGCCCTGTGCCGCTACAGCGTCTCAGCAGAAGTCCCACTTTAGGAATTGGAGTTCGAAACGGTACTTGTCACCCTTGATGCGACCCACAAAGTGCCCCGACATCCCGGTCTCCCTCGAGAGGAACACCGAAGTTTTCTGGCAACACTTCCTCTGAGCCTCTTCTACCCTCCTGATCTGGACAGGAGGGTCGACTCCCCTGCTTTGTCTGGAAGGGGTTCCCGGCCTTCCGGTCGCACCTCAGGATGAGGCCGGTCTCACGACGACATTCCAGACGTGGCCTCGTGGGTGGTTCCACATTCCGAAGGACCCCGATTTCCCGGTCCCCTCTTGATAAGAACCCGATGCCCGGACACCTCTTCGAACTCCACCCTGTGAATGAAGTCAACACGAAGGGGCAGTGACTCGCCCGTGCATCGTCGGGAAAAGACCCCCAGGTTCCAAATACCGCTCGACAAGTGGCCTGTCTCCCCGGGAACACCTCGAGAGGCAAGCGGAGTTCCATGCCTCAACCCAAGACGAGGCCTGACTCTCCTGTCCCAAGTCTGCAGGGACCTTGCGGTCGGAGTCTGAAGTCAGAGGAACCCTGAGGTTCCTGCCTCAACTGGAGATGAGGCCCTCTTCCAATGCACCAAACCCAGTGGAGTGCCGAGAGGCCCCTCCCACCTCCAGTTTCCCTGACTTCTCAGAGCCACCATGAGAAGCCCCCTGAGGTCACCTGCACAAGTCGAGGGAAGCCAGGGTTTCCTGCCTCAACCCGAGAAAGACCTCGAGAGACCTTCTTCAACACGTCTCGAGGCCAGATTCCCCTACTGCCGTGAGCCGGCATATTGCATATTGAGTGCATATTGCATATTGCATATTGAGTGCAGCACTTTCCACAGCATCATCATTCAGGATCTGGAATAGCTCCACTGGAATTCTATCACTGCTGGGAGCCAGTGAGGAACTCCGCCCATGACAAAGGTCATGAGGAAGGAGGCTCGGCATACGCAAAGGCGGGATCGAGCTTCAGGAGTCCCCCTGGAAATTCTCGAGCATATACCCCCAAAACCAGAGTCTGCCTACTTTCTGCTTGTGCTTGCACCTAAACCTCTGACTTTACGGGGGGCTCTGCCCCACTACCTCTCTCTGAAAAAAGAGTTAGCTTACAGTTCCAGTTAATAATTCCTGGGTGTGACAGTGTTTAACCTACAAACTCCTTTGGAAATCCTCTAGCCTGCCTGAATAGGTTTTTCCGGCCACATGTGATTGTTCAGAGCCTCCCAACTGTGAGAGGCAGGAGATGTTCTAAACTGTCTAAACACAAATTCTTTTGAGTACTTACAAGATTGATTAGAAATTGTATTGGTGAATGGTTTTTCACTTGTTGGGCCATTGTTTGCTGCTAAGTTTCCATATCCCTTACCTGCTGTGTCCCTGGCAGTGTATTGATTAATATAATTGGTGTAAGTAGTAGCTTTAATGTTTGTAACCTGGGACCCTTGAGTTAATTCTTTTTCTTGTTATAGCCCACCACACCTTTGCTCTGTAGGAATGCAACTTTATCTAATGCTTTTTGGAGGGTGGCTCCTGACCAACCACCTTTAGAGAAAAATAAGTTTTCTGAAGAAAAGGTCTTAAAATGTTAACAGGCCTCCGGGCCAGAAGATGATGCAAATCACCTAAGCTTTTGCATATGATAAGTTTGCAGGAAGAAAGCCTGGTTTGCTGCAAGACTCTACCCCTTCCCCCATTATCCTCTATGCATAACTTAAGGTATAAAAACTACTTTGAAAAATAAAGTGCGGGCCTTGTTCACCGAAACTTGGTCTCACCATGTCGTTCTTTCTCTTACCTTCTGGCTGAATTATTCAGCCTCTTTTCGCCACTGCATTTCCTCACTGAGCTATCCTCATTCTATTACTCTTTATATCCTTAATTAACATTTAATTAAGCAGTGGTTTCCTGATCTTCGCCTACGCCGTCTCTCCTTCGAATACCCTGGATCAGCCGGGGCTGGTCCCCGGCACGCTACCATGGCTCGAGAGCAATGACGCGCTCGCCCTCGCCACTCGCATGGAGACCCGACTTCCCTGGCGCCCCACGAGAGGCTCACTGACCTCGCCGTCGTACCTCGTGAGAAAGCGCACACTGGGGCCGCCGCTCGAGAACAACCCCAAGACTCCCCCGTCATCGCGAGATGAGGGCCTTCGTCTCCTGCATGGCCTAGAGACCAATCTCGCGACCTCTCTCCAAAAGCCTCAGGAGGCTTGACTCCCTTTAGTCCACCCAGTGAGCTCCAAGAGATACCCGTCGCGACTCGAGAGCAGAGCGGGGTTCTTTGCTTCCACTCGAGATGGATGCCTGTCTCCCCGGGTGTGTCTGGAATGCAACCCCGAGATCCCTGTCGCCCCTGGAGAGGAACACTGGCTTCTGGACACAAGCCTAGATGAGGTCTATTGGCCCTGCAGTCACTCGAGAGCAATCCCCAGCTTTCCTTCGCAACTCGAATGGAAGATTGGACTTCCCTGGGCCTACACAAGAAGCATCCTGAATTCCCCGTCGTAATTCGAGAATCCTGCTACACCTCGAGAAAAACCACGTGGTTCCCCCGTCATCGCAAGATGTAGCCCTGTGCCGCTACAGCGTCTCAGCAGAAGTCCCACTTTAGGAATTGGAGTTCGAAACGGTACTTGTCACCCTTGATGCGACCCACAAAGTGCCCCGACATCCCGGTCTCCCTCGAGAGGAACACCGAAGTTTTCTGGCAACACTTCCTCTGAGCCTCTTCTACCCTCCTGATCTGGACAGGAGGGTCGACTCCCCTGCTTTGTCTGGAAGGGGTTCCCGGCCTTCCGGTCGCACCTCAGGATGAGGCCGGTCTCACGACGACATTCCAGACGTGGCCTCGTGGGTGGTTCCACATTCCGAAGGACCCCGATTTCCCGGTCCCCTCTTGATAAGAACCCGATGCCCGGACACCTCTTCGAACTCCACCCTGTGAATGAAGTCAACACGAAGGGGCAGTGACTCGCCCGTGCATCGTCGGGAAAAGACCCCCAGGTTCCAAATACCGCTCGACAAGTGGCCTGTCTCCCCGGGAACACCTCGAGAGGCAAGCGGAGTTCCATGCCTCAACCCAAGACGAGGCCTGACTCTCCTGTCCCAAGTCTGCAGGGACCTTGCGGTCGGAGTCTGAAGTCAGAGGAACCCTGAGGTTCCTGCCTCAACTGGAGATGAGGCCCTCTTCCAATGCACCAAACCCAGTGGAGTGCCGAGAGGCCCCTCCCACCTCCAGTTTCCCTGACTTCTCAGAGCCACCATGAGAAGCCCCCTGAGGTCACCTGCACAAGTCGAGGGACCCCAGGGTGTCCTGCCTCAACCCGAGAAAGACCTCGAGAGACCTTCTTCAACACGTCTCGAGGCCAGATTCCCCTACTGCCGTGAGCCGGCATATTGCATATTGAGTGCATATTGCATATTGCATATTGAGTGCAGCACTTTCCACAGCATCATCATTCAGGATCTGGAATAGCTCCACTGGAATTCTATCACTGCTGGGAGCCAGTGAGGAACTCCGCCCATGACAAAGGTCATGAGGAAGGAGGCTCGGCATACGCAAAGGCGGGATCGAGCTTCAGGAGTCCCCCTGGAAATTCTCGAGCATATACCCCCAAAACCAGAGTCTGCCTACTTTCTGCTTGTGCTTGCACCTAAACCTCTGACTGTACGGGGGGCTCTGCCCCACTACCTCTCTCTGAAAAAAGAGTTAGCTTACAGTTCCAGTTAATAATTCCTGGGTGTGACAGTGTTTAACCTACAAACTCCTTTGGAAATCCTCTAGCCTGCCTGAATAGGTTTTTCCGGCCACATGTGATTGTTCAGAGCCTCCCAACTGTGAGAGGCAGGAGATGTTCTAAACTGTCTAAACACAGATTCTTTTGAGTAGTTACAAGATTGTTTAGAAATTGTATTGGTGAATGGTTTTTCACTTGTTGGGCCATTGTTTGCTGCTAAGTTTCCATATCCCTTACCTGCTGTGTCCCTGGCAGTGTATTGATTAATATAATTGGTGTAAGTAGTAGCTTTAATGTTTGTAACCTGGGACCCTTGAGTTAATTCTTTTTCTTGTTATAGCCCACCACACCTTTGCTCTGTAGGAATGCAACTTTATCTAATGCTTTTTTGGAGGGTGGCTCCTGACCAACCACCTTTAGAGAAAAATAAGTTTTCTGAAGAAAAGGTCTTAAAATGTTAACAGGCCTCCGGGCCAGAAGATGATGCAAATCACCTAAGCTTTTGCATATGATAAGTTTGCAGGAAGAAAGCCTGGTTTGCTGCAAGACTCTACCCCTTCCCCCATTATCCTCTCTGCATAACTTAAGGTATAAAAACTACTTTGAAAAATAAAGTGCGGGCCTTGTTCACCGAAACTTGGTCTCACCATGTCGTTCTTTCTCTTACCTTCTGGCTGAATTATTCAGCCTCTTTTCGCCACTGAATTTCCTCACTGAGCTATCCTCATTCTATTACTCTTTATATCCTTAATTAACATTTAATTAAGCAGTGGTTTCCTGATCTTCGCCTACGCCGTCTCTCCTTCGAATACCCTGGATCAGCCGGGGCTGGTCCCCGGCACGCTACCATGGCTCGAGAGCAATGACGCGCTCGCCCTCGCCACTCGCATGGAGACCCGACTTCCCTGGCGCCCCACGAGAGGCTCACTGACCTCGCCGTCGTACCTCGTGAGAAAGCACACACTGGGGCCGCCGCTCGAGAACAACCCCAAGACTCCCCCGTCATCGCGAGATGAGGGCCTTCGTCTCCTGCATGGCCTAGAGACCAATCTCGCGACCTCTCTCCAAAAGCCTCAGGAGGCTTGACTCCCTTTAGTCCACCCAGTGAGCTCCAAGAGATACCCGTCGCGACTCGAGAGCAGAGCGGGGTTCTTTGCTTCCACTCGAGATGGATGCCTGTCTCCCGGGGTGTGTCTGGAATGCAACCCCGAGATCCCTGTCGCCCCTGGAGAGGAACACTGGCTTCTGGACACAAGCCTAGATGAGGTCTATTGGCCCTGCAGTCACTCGAGAGCAATCCCCAGCTTTCCTTCGCAACTCGAATGGAAGATTGGACTTCCCTGGGCCTACACAAGAAGCATCCTGAATTCCCCGTCGTAATTCGAGAATCCTGCTACACCTCGAGAAAAACCACGTGGTTCCCCCGTCATCGCAAGATGTAGCCCTGTGCCGCTACAGCGTCTCAGCAGAAGTCCCACTTTAGGAATTGGAGTTCGAAACGGTACTTGTCACCCTTGATGCGACCCACAAAGTGCCCCGACATCCCGGTCTCCCTCGAGAGGAACACCGAAGTTTTCTGGCAACACTTCCTCTGAGCCTCTTCTAACCTCCTGATCTGGACAGGAGGGTCGACTCCCCTGCTTTGTCTGGAAGGGGTTCCCGGCCTTCCGGTCGCACCTCAGGATGAGGCCGGTCTCACGACGACATTCCAGACGTGGCCTCGTGGGTGGTTCCACATTCCGAAGGACCCCGATTTCCCGGTCCCCTCTTGATAAGAACCCGATGCCCGGACACCTCTTCGAACTCCACCCTGTGAATGAAGTCAACACGAAGGGGCAGTGACTCGCCCGTGCATCGTCGGGAAAAGACCCCCAGGTTCCAAATACCGCTCGACAAGTGGCCTGTCTCCCCGGGAACACCTCGAGAGGCAAGCGGAGTTCCATGCCTCAACCCAAGACGAGGCCTGACTCTCCTGTCCCAAGTCTGCAGGGACCTTGCGGTCGGAGTCTGAAGTCAGAGGAACCCTGAGGTTCCTGCCTCAACTGGAGATGAGGCCCTCTTCCAATGCACCAAACCCAGTGGAGTGCCGAGAGGCCCCTCCCACCTCCAGTTTCCCTGACTTCTCAGAGCCACCATGAGAAGCCCCCTGAGGTCACCTGCACAAGTCGAGGGACCCCAGGGTGTCCTGCCTCAACCCGAGAAAGACCTCGAGAGACCTTCTTCAACGCGTCTCGAGGCCAGATTCCCCTACTGCCGTGAGCCGGCATATTGCATATTGAGTGCATATTGCATATTGCATATTGAGTGCATATTGCATATTGCATATTGAGTGCAGCACTTTCCACAGCATCATCATTCAGGATCTGGAATAGCTCCACTGGAATTCTATCACTGCTGGGAGCCAGTGAGGAACTCCGCCCATGACAAAGGTCATGAGGAAGGAGGCTCGGCATGCGCAAAGGCGGGATCGAGCTTCAGGAGTCCCCCTGGAAATTCTCGAGCATATACCCCCAAAACCAGAGTCTGCCTACTTTCTGCTTGTGCTTGCACCTAAACCTCTGACTTTACGGGGGGCTCTCCCCCACTACCTCTCTCTGAAAAAGAGTTAGCTTACAGTTCCAGTTAATAATTCCTGGGTGTGACAGTGTTTAACCTACAAACTCCTTTGGAAATCCTCTAGCCTGCCTGAATAGGTTTTGCCGGCCACATGTGATTGTTCAGAGCCTCCCAACTGTGAGAGGCAGGAGATGTTCTAAACTGTCTAAACACAGATTCTTTTGAGTAGTTACAAGATTGTTTAGAAATTGTATTGGTGAATGGTTTTTCACTTGTTGGGCCATTGTTTGCTGCTAAGTTTCCATATCCCTTACCTGCTGTGTCCCTGGCAGTGTATTGATTAATATAATTGGTGTAAGTAGTAGCTTTAATGTTTGTAACCTGGGACCCTTGAGTTAATTCTTTTTCTTGTTATAGCCCACCACACCTTTGCTCTGTAGGAATGCAACTTTATCTAATGCTTTTTTGGAGGGTGGCTCCTGACCAACCACCTTTAGAGAAAAATAAGTTTTCTGAAGAAAAGGTCTTAAAATGTTAACAGGCCTCCGGGCCAGAAGATGATGCAAATCACCTAAGCTTTTGCATATGATAAGTTTGCAGGAAGAAAGCCTGGTTTGCTGCAAGACTCTACCCCTTCCCCCATTATCCTCTACGCATAACTTAAGGTATAAAAACTACTTTGAAAAATAAAGTGCGGGCCTTGTTCACCGAAACTTGGTCTCACCATGTCGTTCTTTCTCTTACCTTCTGGCTGAATTATTCAGCCTCTTTTCGCCACTGAATTTCCTCACTGAGCTATCCTCATTCTATTACTCTTTATATCCTTAATTAACATTTAATTAAGCAGTGGTTTCCTGATCTTCGCCTACGCCGTCTCTCCTTCGAATACCCTGGATCAGCCGGGGCTGGTCCCCGGCACGCTACCATGGCTCGAGAGCAATGACGCGCTCGCCCTCGCCACTCGCATGGAGACCCGACTTCCCTGGCGCCCCACGAGAGGCTCACTGACCTCGCCGTCGTACCTCGTGAGAAAGCGCACACTGGGGCGGCCGCTCGAGAACAACCCCGAGCCTCCCCCGTCATCGCGACTTGAGGGCCTTCGTCTCCTGTATGGCCTAGAGACCAGTCTCTCGACCTCTCTCCAAACGCCTCAGGAGGCTTGACTCCCTTTAGTCCACCCAGTGAGCTCCAAGAGATACCCGTCGCGACTCGAGAGCAGAGCGGGGTTCTTTGCTTCCACTCGAGATGGATGCCTGTCTCCCCGGGTGTGTCTGGAATGCAACCCCGAGATCCCTGTCGCCCCTGGAGAGGAACACTGGCTTCTGGACACAAGCCTAGATGAGGTCTATTGGCCCTGCAGTCACTCGAGAGAAATCCCCAGCTTTCCTTCGCAACTCGAATGGAAGATTGGACTTCCCTGGGCCTACACAAGAAGCATCCTGAATTCCCCGTCGTAATTCGAGAATCCTGCTACACCTCGAGAAAAACCACGTGGTTCCCCCGTCATCGCAAGATGTAGCCCTGTGCCGCTACAGCGTCTCAGGAGAAGTCCCACTTTAGGAATTGGAGTTCGAAACGGTACTTGTCACCCTTGATGCGACCCACAAAGTGCCCCGACATCCCGGTCTCCCTCGAGAGGAACACCGAAGTTTTCTGGCAACACTTCCTCTGAGCCTCTTCTACCCTCCTGATCTGGACAGGAGGGTCGACTCCCCTGCTTTGTCTGGAAGGGGTTCCCGGCCTTCCGGTCGCACCTCAGGATGAGGCTGGTCTCACGACGACATTCCAGACGTGGCCTCGTGGGTGCTTCCACATTCCGAAGGACCCCGATTTCCCGGTCCCCTCTTGATAAGAACCCGATGCCCGGACACCTCTTCGAACTCCACCCTGTGAATGAAGTCAACACGAAGGGGCAGTGACTCGCCCGTGCATCGTCGGGAAAAGACCCCAGGTTCCAAATACCGCTCGACAAGTGGCCTGTCTCCCCGGGAACACCTCGAGAGGCAAGCGGAGTTCCATGCCTCAACCCAAGACGAGGCCTGACTCTCCTGTCCCAAGTCTGCAGGGACCTTGCGGTCGGAGTCTGAAGTCAGAGGAACCCTGAGGTTCCTGCCTCAACTGGAGATGAGGCCCTCTTCCAATGCACCAAACCCAGTGGAGTGCCGAGAGGCCCCTCCCACCTCCAGTTTCCCTGACTTCTCAGAGCCACCATGAGAAGCCCCCTGAGGTCACCTGCACAAGTCGAGGGACCCCAGGGTGTCCTGCCTCAACCCGAGAAAGACCTCGAGAGACCTTGTTCAACACGTCTCGAGGCCAGATTCCCCTACTATGACTTGAGAGTAAAGACGCGCTCCCCCTCGCCATTCGCATGGAGACCCGACTTCCTTGCCGCCCCACGAGAGGCTCACTGACCTCGCCGTCGTACCTCGCGAGAAACCGCACACTGGGGCCGCCGCTCGAGAACAACCCCGAGCCTCCCCCGTCATCGCGACTTGAGGGCCTTCGTCTCCTGTATGGCCTAGAGACCAGTCTCTCGACCTCTCTCCAAACGCCTCAGGAGGCTTGACTCCCTTTAGTCCACCCAGTGAGCTCCAAGAGATACCCGTCGCGACTCAAGAGCAGAGCGGGGTTCTTTGCTCCCACTCGAGATGGATGCCTGTCTCCCCGGGTGCGTCTGGAATGCAACCCCGAGATCCCTTTCGCCCCTGGAGAGGAACATTGGCTTCTGGACACAAGCCTAGATGAGTTCTATTGGCCCTGCAGTCACTCGAGAGCAATCCCCAGCTTTCCTTCGCAACTCGAATGGAAGATTGGACTTCCCTGGGCCAACACAAGAGGCATCCTGAATTCCCCGTCGTAACTCGAGAATCCCGCTGCAACTCGAGAAAATCCACGTGGCTCCCCCGTCATCGCAAGATGAAGCCCTTTCCCGCTACAGTGTCTCAGGAGAAGTCCCACGTTAGGTATTGGAGGTCGAAACGGTACTTGGCACCCTTGATGCGACCCACAAAGTGCCCCGACATCCCGGTCTCCCTCAAGAGGAACACCGAGGTTTTCCCGCACCACTTCCTCTGAGCCCCTTCTACCCTCCTGATCTGGACAGGAGGGTCGACTCCCCTGCTTTGTCTGGAAGGGGTTCCCGGCCTTCCGGTCGCACCTCAGGATGAGGCCGGTCTCACGACGACATTCCAGACGTGGCCTCGTGGGTGCTTCCACATTCCGAAGGACCCCGATTTCCCGGTCCCCTCTTGATAAGAACCCGATGCCCGGACACCTCTTCGAACTCCACCCTGTGAATGAAGTCAACACGAAGGGGCAGTGACTCGCCCGTGCATCGTCGGGAAAAGACCCCAGGTTCCAAATACCGCTCGACAAGTGGCCTGTCTCCCCGGGAACACCTCGAGAGGCAAGCGGAGTTCCATGCCTCAACCCAAGACGAGGCCTGACTCTCCTGTCCCAAGTCTGCAGGGACCTTGCGGTCGGAGTCTGAAGTCAGAGGAACCCTGAGGTTCCTGCCTCAACTGGAGATGAGGCCCTCTTCCAATGCACCAAACCCAGTGGAGTGCCGAGAGGCCCCTCCCACCTCCAGTTTCCCTGACTTCTCAGAGCCACCATGAGAAGCCCCCTGAGGTCACCTGCACAAGTCGAGGGACCCCAGGGTGTCCTGCCTCAACCCGAGAAAGACCTCGAGAGACCTTCTTCAACACGTCTCGAGGCCAGATTCCCCTACTGCCGTGAGCCGGCATATTGCATATTGAGTGCATATTGCATATTGCATATTGAGTGCAGCACTTTCCACAGCATCATCTTTCAGGATCTGGAATAGCTCCACTGGAATTCTATCACTGCTGGGAGCCAGTGAGGAACTCCGCCCATGACAAAGGTCATGAGGAAGGAGGCTCGGCATACGCAAAGGCGGGATCGAGCTTCAGGAGTCCCCCTGGAAATTCTCGAGCATATACCCCCAAAACCAGAGTCTGCCTACTTTCTGCTTGTGCTTGCACCTAAACCTCTGACTTTACGGGGGGCTCTGCCCCACTACCTCTCTGAAAAAGAGTTAGCTTACAGTTCCAGTTAATAATTCCTGGGTGTGACAGTGTTTAACCTACAAACTCCTTTGGAAATCCTCTAGCCTGCCTGAATAGGTTTTTCCGGCCACATGTGATTGTTCAGAGCCTCCCAACTGTGAGAGGCAGGAGATGTTCTAAACTGTCTAAACACAAATTCTTTTGAGTACTTACAAGATTGATTAGAAATTGTATTGGTGAATGGTTTTTCACTTGTTGGGCCATTGTTTGCTGCTAAGTTTCCATATCCCTTACCTGCTGTGTCCCTGGCAGTGTATTGATTAATATAATTGGTGTAAGTAGTAGCTTTAATGTTTGTAACCTGGGACCCTTGAGTTAATTCTTTTTCTTGTTATAGCCCACCACACCTTTGCTCTGTAGGAATGCAACTTTATCTAATGCTTTTTTGGAGGGTGGCTCCTGACCAACCACCTTTAGAGAAAAATAAGTTTTCTGAAGAAAAGGTCTTAAAATGTTAACAGGCCTCCGGGCCAGAAGATGATGCAAATCACCTAAGCTTTTGCATATGATAAGTTTGCAGGAAGAAAGCCTGGTTTGCTGCAAGACTCTACCCCTTCCCCCATTATCCTCTATGCATAACTTAAGGTATAAAAACTACTTTGAAAAATAAAGTACGGGCCTTGTTCACCGAAACTTGGTCTCACCATGTCGTTCTTTCTCTTACCTTCTGGCTGAATTATTCAGCCTCTTTTCGCCACTGCATTTCCTCACTGAGCTATCCTCATTCTATTACTCTTTATATCCTTAATTAACATTTAATTAAGCAGTGGTTTCCTGATCTTCGCCTACGCCGTCTCTCCTTCGAATACCCTGGATCAGCCGGGGCTGGTCCCCGGCACGCTACCATGGCTCGAGAGCAATGACGCGCTCGCCCTCGCCACTCGCATGGAGACCCGACTTCCCTGGCGCCCCACGAGAGGCTCACTGACCTCGCCGTCGTACCTCGTGAGAAAGCGCACACTGGGGCCGCCGCTCGAGAACAACCCCAAGACTCCCCCGTCATCGTGAGATGAGGGCCTTCGTCTCCTGCATGGCCTAGAGACCAATCTCGCGACCTCTCTCCAAAAGCCTCAGGAGGCTTGACTCCCTTTAGTCCACCCAGTGAGCTCCAAGAGATACCCGTCGCGACTCGAGAGCAGAGCGGGGTTCTTTGCTTCCACTCGAGATGGATGCCTGTCTCCCCGGGTGCGTCTGGAATGCAACCCCGAGATCCCTGTCGCCCCTGGAGAGGAACACTGGCTTCTGGACACAAGCCTAGATGAGGTCTATTGGCCCTGCAGTCACTCGAGAGAAATCCCCAGCTTTCCTTCGCAACTCGAATGGAAGATTGGACTTCCCTGGGCCTACACAAGAAGCATGCTGAATTCCCCGTCGTAATTCGAGAATCCTGCTACACCTCGAGAAAAACCACGTGGTTCCCCCGTCATCGCAAGATGTAGCCCTGTGCCGCTACAGCGTCTCAGGAGAAGTCCCACTTTAGGAATTGGAGGTCGAAAGGGCACTTGGCACCCTTGATGCGACCCACAAAGTTCCCCGAAATCCCGGTCTCCCTCGAGAGGAACACCGAAGTTTTCTGGCAACACTTCCTCTGAGCCCTTTCTACCCTCCTGATCTGGACAGGAGGGTCGACTCCCCTGCTTTGTCTGGAAGGGGTTCCCGACCTTCCGGTCGCACCTCAGGATGAGGCCGGTCTCACGACGACATTCCAGACGTGGCCTCGTGGGTGGTTCCACATTCCGAAGGACCCCGATTTCCCGGTCCCCTCTTGATAAGAACCCGATGCCCGGACACCTCTTCGAACTCCACCCTGTGAATGAAGTCAACACGAAGGGGCAGTGACTCTCCCGTGCATCGTCGGGAAAAGACCCCCAGGTTCCAAATACCGCTCGACAAGTGGCCTGTCTCCCCGGGAACACCTCGAGAGGCAAGCGGAGTTCCATGCCTCAACCCAAGACGAGGCCTGACTCTCCTGTCCCCAGTCTGCAGGGACCCTGCGATCGGAGTCTGAAGTCAGAGGAACCCTGAGGTTTCTGCCTCAACTGGAGATGAGGCCCTCTTCCAATGCACCAAACCCAGTGGAGTGCCGAGAGGCCCCTCCCACCTCCAGTTTCCCTGACTTCTCAGAGCCACCATGAGAAGCCCCCTGAGGTCACCTGCACAAGTCGAGGGACCCCAGGGTGTCCTGCCTCAACCCGAGAAAGACCTCGAGAGACCTTCTTCAACACGTCTCGAGGCCAGATTCCCCTACTATGACTTGAGAGTAATGACGCGCTCCCCCTCGCCATTCGCATGGAGACCCGACTTCCTTGCCGCCCCACGAGAGGCTCACTGACCTCGCCGTCGTACCTCGCGAGAAACCGCACACTGGGGCCGCCGCTCGAGAACAACCCCGAGCCTCCCCCGTCATCGCGACTTGAGGGCCTTCGTCTCCTGTATGGCCTAGAGACCAGTCTCTCGACCTCTCTCCAAACGCCTCAGGAGGCTTGACTCCCTTTAGTCCACCCAGTGAGCTCCAAGAGATACCCGTCGCGACTCGAGAGCAGAGCGGGGTTCTTTGCTTCCACTCGAGATGGATGCCTGTCTCCCCGGGTGCGTCTGGAATGCAACCCCGAGATCCCTTTCGCCCCTGGAGAGGAACATTGGCTTCTGGACACAAGCCTAGATGAGTTCTATTGGCCCTGCAGTCACTCGAGAGCAATCCCCAGCTTTCCTTCGCAACTCGAATGGAAGATTGGACTTCCCTGGGCCAACACAAGAGGCATCCTGAATTCCCCGTCGTAACTCGAGAATCCCGCTGCAACTCGAGAAAAACCACGTGGCTCCCCCGTCATCGCAAGATGAAGCCCTTTCCCGCTACAGTGTCTCAGGAGAAGTCCCACGTTAGGTATTGGAGGTCGAAACGGCACTTGGCACCCTTGATGCGACCCACAAAGTGCCCCGACATCCCGGTCTCCCTCAAGAGGAACACCGAGGTTTTCCGGCACCACTTCCTCTGAGCCCCTTCTCCCCTTCTGATCTGGACAGGAGGGTCGACTCCCCTGCTTTGTCTGGAAGGGGTTCCCGACCTTCCGGTCGCACCTCAGGATGAGGCCGGTCTCACGAAGACATTCCAGACGTGGCCTCGTGGGTGGTTCCACATTCCGAAGGACCCCGATTTCCCGGTCCCCTCTTGATAAGAACCCGATGCCCGGACACCTCTTCGAACTCCTCCCTGTGAATGAAGTCAACACGAAGGGGCAGTGATTCGCCCGTGCATCGTCGGGAAAAACCCCCAGGTTCCAAATACCGCTCGACAAGTGGCCTGTCTCCCCGGGAACACCTCGAGAGGCAAGCGGAGTTCCATGCCTCAACCCAAGACGAGGCCTGACTCTCCTGTCCCAAGTCTGCAGGGACCTTGCGGTCGGAGTCTGAAGTCAGAGGTACCCTGAGGTTCCTGCCTCAACTGGAGATGAGGCCCTCTTCCAATGCACCAAACCCAGTGGAGTGCCGAGAGGCCCCTCCCACCTCCAGTTTCCCTGGCTTCTCAGAGCCACCATGAGAAGCCCCCTGAGGTCACCTGCACAAGTCGAGGGAACCCAGGGTTTCCTGCCTCAACCCGGGAAAGACCTCGAGAGACCTTCTTCAATGCGTCTCGAGGCCAGATTCCCCTACTGCCGTGAGCCGGCATATTGCATATGGAGTGCCGATTGCCTGGCGCCCATTGAGGCGCACTTTCCACAGCATCATCATTCAGGATCTGGAATAGCTCCACTGGAATTCTATCACTGCTGGGAGCCAGTGAGGAACTCCGCCCATGACAAGGTCATGAGGAAGGAGGCTCGGCAAACGCAAAGGCGGGATCGAGCTTCAGGAGTCCCCCAGGAGCTCTCGAGAGATACCCCCAAAACCAGAGTCTGCCTACTTTCTGCTTGTGCTTGCACCTAAACCTCTGACTTTGGGGCTCTGCCCCAGATCCCTCTCTCTGAAAACATTAGCTTACAGTTCCAGTTAATAATTCCTGGGTGTGACAGTGTTTAACCTACAAACTCCTTTGGAAATCCTCTAGCCTGCCTGAATAGGTTTTTCCGGCCACATGTGATTGTTCAGAGCCTCCCAACTGTGAGAGGCAGGAGATGTTCTAAACTGTCTAAACACAAATTCTTTTGAGTAGTTACAAGATTGATTAGAAATTGTATTGGTGAATGGTTTTTCACTTGTTGGGCCATTGTTTGCTGCTAAGTTTCCATATCCCTTACCTGCTGTGTCCCTGGCAGTGTATTGATTAATATAATTGGTGTAAGTAGTAGCTTTAATGTTTGTAACCTGGGACCCTTGAGTTAATTCTTTTTCTTGTTATAGCCCACCACACCTTTGCTCTGTAGGAATGCAACTTTATCTAATGCTTTTTAGGAGGGTGGCTCCTGACCAACCACCTTTAGAGAAAAATAAGTTTTCTGAAGAAAAGGTCTTAAAATGTTAACAGGCCTCCGGGCCAGAAGATGATGCAAATCACCGAAGCTTTTGCATATGATAAGTTTGCAGGAAGAAAGCCTGGTTTGCTGCAAGACTCTACCCCTTCCCCCATTATCCTCTATGCATAACTTAAGGTATAAAAACTACTTTGAAAAATAAAGTGCGGGCCTTGTTCACCGAAACTTGGTCTCACCATGTCGTTCTTTCTCTTACCTTCTGGCTGAATTATTCAGCCTCTTTTCGCCACTGAATTTCCTCACTGAGCCCTCCTCATTCCATTACTCTTTAGATCCTTAATTAACATTTAATTAAGCAGTGGTTTCCTGATCTTCGCCTACGCCGAAAGACCTCGAGAGACCCTTCAACAGCCGGGCCAGGTTCCCCTACCATGGCTCGGGAGCAATGACGCGCTCCCCTCGCCACTCGCATGGAGACCCGACTTCCCTGGCGCCCCACGAGAGGCTCACTGACCTCGCCGTCGTACCTCGTGAGAAACCGCACACTGGGGCCGCCGCTCGAGAACAACCCCAAGATCCCCCCGTCATCGAGAGATGAGGGCCTTCGTCTCCTGCATGGCCTAGAGACCAATCTCGCGACCTCTCTCCAAACGCCTCAGGAGGCTTGACTCCCTTGAGTCCACCCAGCGAGCTCCAAGAGATACCCGTGGCGATTCGAGAGCAGAGCGGGCTTCTTTGCTTCCACTCGAGATGAATGCCTGTCTCCCCGGGTGCGTCTGGAATGCAACCCCGAGATCCCTGTCGCCCCTGGAGAGGAACATTGGCTTCTGGACACAAGCCTAGATGAGGTCTATTGGCCCTGCAGTCACTCGAGAGCAATCCCCAGCTTTCCTTCGCAACTCGAATGGAAGATTGGACTGGCCTGGGCCAACACAAGAGGCAGCCTGAATTCCCCGTCGTAACTCGAGAATCCCGCCGTAACTCGAGAAAAACCACGTGGCTCCCCCGTCATCGCAAGATGAAGCCCTTTCCCGCTACAGCGTCTCAGGAGAAGTCCCACGTTAGGAATTGGAGGTCGAAAGGGCACTTGGCACCCTTGATGCGACCCACAAAGTTCCCCGAAATCCCGGTCTCCCTCGAGAGGAACACTGAGGTTTTCCGGCACCCCTCCTCTGAGCCCTTTCTCCCCTCCTGATCTGGACAGGAGGGTCGACTCCCCTGCTTTGTCTGGAAGGGGTTCCCGACCTTCCGGTCGCACCTCAGGATGAGGCTGGTCTCACGAAGACATTCCAGAGGTGGCCTCGTGGGTGCTTCCACATTCCATAGGACCCCGATTTCCCGGTCCCCTCTTGATAAGAACCCGATGCCCGGACACCTCTCCGAACTCCACCCTGTGAATGAAGTCAACACGAAGGGGCAGTTTTTCCGTGCATCGTTCGGAAAAACCCCAGGTTCCAAATACAGCTCGACAAGTGGCCTCTCTCCCCGGGGACATCTCGAGAGGCAAGCGGAGTTCCATGCCTCAACCCAAGACGAGGCCTGACTCTCCTGTCCCCAGTCTGCAGGGACCTTGCGGTCGGAGTCTGAAATCAGAGGTACCCTGCGGTTCCTGCCTCAACTGGAGATGAGGCCCTCTTCCAATGCACCAAACCCAGTGGAGTCCCGAGAGGCCCCTCCCACCTCCAGTTTCCCTGGCTTCTCAGAGCCACCATGAGAAGCCCCCTGAGGTCACCTGCACAAGTCGAGGGAACCCAGGGTTTCCTGCCTCAACCCGAGAAAGACCTCGAGAGACCTTCTTCAACACGTCTCGAGGCCAGATTCCCCTACCATGGCTCGGGAGCAATGACGCGCTCCCCTCGCCACTCGCATGGAGACCCGATTTCCCTGGCGCCCCACGAGAGGCTCACTGACCTCGCCGTCGTACCTCGTGAGAAACCGCACACTGGGGCCGCCGCTCGAGAACAACCCCGAGATTCCCCCGTCATCGAGAGATGAGGGCCTTCGTCTCCTGCATGGCCTAGAGACCAATCTCACGACCTCTCTCCAAACGCCTCAGGAGGCTTGACTCCCTTGAGTCCACCCAGTGAGCTCCAAGAGATACCCGTCGCGATTCGAGAGCAGAGCGGGGTTCTTTGCTCCCACACGAGATGAATGCCTGTCTCCCCGGGTGCATCTGGAATGCAACCCCGAGATCCCTGTCGCCCCTGGAGAGGAACATTGGCTTCTGGACACAAGCCTAGATGAGGTCTATTGGCCCTGCAGTCACTCGAGAGCAATCCCCAGCTTTCCTTCGCAACTCGAATGGAAGATTGGACTTGCCTGGGCCAACACAAGAGGCAGCCTGAATTCCCCGTCGTAACTCGAGAATCCCGCCGTAACTGGAGAAAAACCACGTGGCTCCCCCGTCATCGCAAGATGAAGCCCTTTCCCGCTACAGCGCCTCGGGAGAAGTCCCACGTTAGGAATTGGAGGTCGAAAGGGCACTTGGCACCCTTGATGCGACCCACAAAGTTCCCCGAAATCCCGGTCTCCCTCGAGAGGAACACTGAGGTTTTCCGGCACCTCCTCCTCTGAGCCCTTTCTCCCCTCCTGATCTGCACAGGAGGGTCGACTCCCCTGCTTCGTCTGGAAGGGGTTCCCGACCTTCCGGTCGCACCTCAGGATGAGGCCGGTCTCACGAAGACATTCCAGACGTGGCCTCGTGGGTGGTTCCACATTCCGTAGGACCCCGATTTCCCGGTCCCCTCTTGATAAGAACCCGATGCCCGGACACCTCTCCGAACTCCACCCTGTGAATGAAGTCAACACGAAGGGGCAGTTTTTCCATGCATCGTTCGGAAAAAACCCCAGGTTCCAAATACAGCTCGACAAGCGGCCTCTCTCCCCGGGGACATCTCGAGAGGCAAGCGGAGTTCCATGCCTCAACCCAAGACGAGGCCTGACTCTCCTGTCCCCAGTCTGCAGGGACCCTGCAATCGGAGTCTGAAATCAGAGGTACCCTGCGGTTCCTGCCTCAACTGGAGATGAGGCCCTCTTCCAATGCACCAAACCCAGTGGAGTCCCGAGAGGCCCCTCCCACCTCCAGTTCCCCTGACTTCTCAGAGCCACCATGAGAAGCCCCCTGAGGTCACCTGCACAAGTCGAGGGAAGCCAGGGTTTCCTGCCTCAACCCGAGAAAGACCTCGAGAGACCTTCTTCAACACGTCTCGAGGCCAGATTCCCCTACCATGGCTCGGGAGCAATGACGCGCTCCCCTCGCCACTCGCATGGAGACCCGACTTCCCTGGCGCCCCACGAGAGGCTCACTGACCTCGCCGTCGTACCTCGTGAGAAACCGCACACTGGGGCCGCCGCTCGACAACAACCCCGAGATTCCCCCGTCATCGAGAGATGAGGGCCTTCGTCTCCTGCGTGGCCTAGAGACCAATCTCGCGACCTCTCTCCAAACGCCTCAGGAGGCTTGACTCCCTTGAGTCCACCCAGTGAGCTCCAAGAGATACCCGTCGCGATTCGAGAGCAGAGCGGGGTTCTTGGCTTCCACTCGAGATGAATGCCTGTCTCCCCGGGTGCGTCTGGAACGCAACCCCGAGATCCCTGTCGCCCCTGGAGAGGAACATTGGCTTCTGGACACAAGCCTAGATGAGGTCTATTGGCCCTGCAGTCACTCGAGAGCAATCCCCAGCTTTCCTTCGCAACTCGAATGGAAGATTGGACTTGCCTGGGCCAACACAAGAGGCAGCCTGAATTCCCCGTCGTAACTCGAGAATCCCGCCGTAACTCGAGAAAAACCACGTGGCTCCCCCTTCATCGCAAGATGAAGCCCTTTCCCGCTACAGCGCCTCAGGCGAAGTCCCACGTTAGGAATTGGAGGTCGAAAGGGCACTTGGCACCCTTGATGCGACCCACAAAGTTCCCCGAAATACCGGTCTCCCTCGAGAGGAGCACTGAGGTTTTCCGGCACCCCTCCTCTGAGCCCTTTCTCCCCTCCTGATCTGGACAGGAGGGTCGACTCCCCTGCTTCGTCTGGAAGGGGTTCCCGACCTTCCGGTCGCACCTCAGGATGAGGCCGGTCTCACGAAGACATTCCAGACGTGGCCTCGTGGGTGGTTCCACATTCCGTAGGACCCCGATTTCCCGGTCCCCTCTTGATAAGAACCCGATGCCCGGACACCTCTCCGAACTCCACCCTGTGAATGAAGTCAACACGAATGGGCAGTTTTTCCGTGCATCGTTCGGAAAAACCCCAGGTTCCAAATACAGCTCGACAAGTCCTCTCTCCCCGGGGACATCTCGAGAGGCAAGCGGAGTTCCATGCCTCAACCCAAGACGAGGCCTGACTCTCCTGTCCCCAGTCTGCAGGGACCCTGCGATCGGAGTCTGAAATCAGAGGTACCCTGCGGTTCCTGCCTCAACTGGAGATGAGGCCCTCTTCCAATGCACCAAACCCAGTGGAGTCCCGAGAGGCCCCTCCCACCTCCAGTTCCCCTGACTTCTCAGAGCCACCATGAGAAGCCCCCTGAGGTCACCTGCACAAGTCGAGCGAACCCAGGGTTTCCTGCCTCAACCCGAGAAAGACCTCGAGAGACCTTCTTCAACACGTCTCGAGGCCAGATTCCCCTACCATGGCTCGGGAGCAATGACGCGCTCCCCTCGCCACTCGCATGGAGACCCGACTTCCCTGGCGCCCCACGAGAGGCTCACTGACCTCGCCGTCGTACGTCGTGAGAAACCGCACACTGGGGCCGCCGCTCGAGAACAACCCCGAGATTCCCCCGTCATCGAGAGATGAGGGCCTTCGGCTCCTGCATGGCCTAGAGACCAATCTCGCGACCTCTCTCCAAACGCCTCAGGAGGCTTGACTCCCTTGAGTCCACCCAGTGAGCTCCAAGAGATACCCGTCGCGATTCGAGAGCAGAGCGGGGTTCTTGGCTTCCACTCGAGATGAATGCCTGTCTCCCCGGGTGCGTCTGGAATGCAACCCCGAGATCCCTGTCGCCCCTGGAGAGGAACATTGGCTTCTGGACACAAGCCTAGATGAGGTCTATTGGCCCTGCAGTCACTCGAGAGCAATCCCCAGCTTTCCTTCGCAACTCGAATGGAAGATTGGACTTGCCTGGGCCAACACAAGAGGCAGCCTGAATTCCCCGTCGTAACTCGAGAATCCCGCCGTAACTCGAGAAAAACCACGTGGCTCCCCCGTCATCGCAAGATGAAGCCCTTTCCCGCTACAGCGTCTCGGGAGAAGTCCCACGTTAGGAATTGGAGGTCGAAAGGGCACTTGGCACCCTTGATGCGACCCACAAAGTTCCCCGAAATCCCGGTCTCCCTCGAGAGGAGCACTGAGGTTTTCCGGCACCCCCTCCTCTGAGCCCTTTCTCCCCTCCTGATCTGGACAGGAGGGTCGACTCCCCTGCTTCGTCTGGAAGGGGTTCCCGACCTTCCGGTCGCACCTCAGGATGAGGCCAGTCTCACGAAGACATTCCAGACGTGGCATCGTGGGTGGTTCCACATTCCATAGGACCCCGATTTCCCGGTCCCCTCTTGATAAGAACCCGATGCCCGGACACCTCTCCGATCTCCACCCTGTGAATGAAGTCAACACGAAGGGGCAGTTTTTCCGTGCATCGTTCGGAAAAAACCCCAGGTTCCAAATACAGCTCGACAAGTGGCCTCTCTCCCCGGGGACATCTCGAGAGGCAAGCGGAGTTCCATGCCTCAACCCAAGACGAGGCCTGACTCTCCTGTCCCCAGTCTGCAGGGACCCTGCAATCGGAGTCTGAAATCAGAGGTACCCTGCGGTTCCTGCCTCAACTGGAGATGAGGCCCTCTTCCAATGCACCAAACCCAGTGGAGTCCCGAGAGGCCCCTCCCACCTCCAGTTCCCCTGACTTCTCAGAGCCACCATGAGAAGCCCCCTGAGGTCACCTGCAAAAGTCGAGGGAACCCAGGGTTTCCTGCCTCAACCCGAGAAAGACCTCGAGAGACCTTCTTCAACACGTCTCGAGGCCAGATTCCCCTACCATGGCTCGGGAGCAATGACGCGCTCCCCTCGCCACTCGCATGGGGACCCGACTTCCCTGGCGCCCCACGAGAGGCTCACTGACCTCGCCGTCGTACCTCGTGAGAAACCGCACACTGGGGCCGCCGCTCGACAACAACCCCGAGATTCCCCCGTCATCGAGAGATGAGGGCCTTCGTCTCCTGCGTGGCCTAGCGACCAATCTCGCGACCTCTCTCCAAACGCCTCAGGAGGCTTGACTCCCTTGAGTCCACCCAGTGAGCTCCAAGAGATACCCGTCGCGATTCGAGAGCAGAGCGGGGTTCTTGGCTTCCACTCGAGATGAATGCCTGTCTCCCCGGGTGCGTCTGGAATGCAACCCCGAGATCCCTGTCGCCCCTGGAGAGGAACATTGGCTTCTGGACACAAGCCTAGATGAGGTCTATTGGCCCTGCAGTCACTCGAGAGCAATCCCCAGCTTTCCTTCGCAGCTCGAATGGAAGATTGGACTTGCCTGGGCCAACACAAGAGGCAGCCTGCATTCCCCGTCGTAACTCGAGAATCCCGCCGTAACTCGAGAAAAACCACGTGGCTCCCCCGTCAGCGCAAGATGAAGCCCTTTCCCGCTACAGCGCCTCAGGAGAAGTCCCACGTTAGGAATTGGAGGTCGAAAGGGCACTTGGCACCCTTGATGCGACCCACAAAGTTCCCCGAAATCCCGGTCTCCCTCGAGAGGAACACTGAGGTTTTCCGGCACCCCTCCTCTGAGCCCTTTCTCCCCTCCTGATCTGGACAGGAGGGTCGACTCCCCTGCTTCGTCTGGAAGGGGTTCCCGACCTTCCGGTCGCACCTCAGGATGAGGCCGGTCTCACGAAGACATTCCAGACGTGGCCTCGTGGGTGGTTCCACATTCCGTAGGACCCCGATTTCCCGGTCCCCTCTTGATAAGAACCCGATGCCCGGACACCTCTCCGAACTCCACCCTGTGAATGAAGTCAACACGAAGGGGCACTTTTTCCATGCATCGTTCGGAAAAACCCCAGGTTCCAAATACAGCTCGACAAGCGGCCTCTCTCCCCGGGGACATCTCGAGAGGCAAGCGGAGTTCCATGCCTCCACCCAAGACGAGGCCTGACTCTCCTGTCCCCAGTCTGCAGTGACCCTGCAATCGGAGTCTGAAATCAGAGGTACCCTGCGGTTCCTGCCTCAACTGGAGATGAGGCCCTCTTCCAATGCACCAAACCCAGTGGAGTCCCGAGAGGCCCCTCCCACCTCCAGTTTCCCTGGCTTCTCAGAGCCACCATGAGAAGCCCCCTGAGGTCACCTGCACAAGTCGAGGGAAGCCAGGGTTTCCTGCCTCAACCCGAGAAAGACCTCGAGAGACCTTCTTCAACACGTCTCGAGGCCAGATTCCCCTCCCATGGCTCGGGAGCAATGACGCGCTCCCCTCGCCACTCGCATGGAGACCCGACTTCCCTGGCGCCCCACGAGAGGCTCACTGACCTCGCCGTCGTACCTCGTGAGAAACCACACACTGGGGCCGCCGCTCGACAACAACCCCGAGATTCCCCCGTCATCGAGAGATGAGGGCCTTCGTCTCCTGCGTGGCCTAGCGACCAATCTCGCGACCTCTCTCCAAACGCCTCAGGAGGCTTGACTCCCTTGAGTCCACCCAGTGAGCTCCAAGAGATACCCGTCGCGATTCGAGAGCAGAGCGGGGTTCTTGGCTTCCACTCGAGATGAATGCCTGTCTCCCCGGGTGCGTCTGGAATGCAACCCCGAGATCCCTGTCGCCCCTGGAGAGGAACATTGGCTTCTGGACACAAGCCTAGATGAGGTCTATTGGCCCTGCAGTCACTCGAGAGCAATCCCCAGCTTTCCTTCGCAACTCGAATGGAAGATTGGACTTGCCTGGGCCAACACAAGAGGCAGCCTGAATTCCCCGTCGTAACTCGAGAATCCCGCCGTAACTCGAGAAAAACCACGTGGCTCCCCCGTCATCGCAAGATGAAGCCCTTTCCCGCTACAGCGCCTCAGGCGAAGTCCCACGTTAGGAATTGGAGGTCGAAAGGGCACTTGGCACCCTTGATGCGACCCACAAAGTTCCCCGAAATACCGGTCTCCCTCGAGAGGAGCACTGAGGTTTTCCGGCACCCCTCCTCTGAGCCCTTTCTCCCCTCCTGATCTGGACAGGAGGGTCGACTCCCCTGCTTCGTCTGGAAGGGGTTCCCGACCTTCCGGTCGCACCTCAGGATGAGGCCGGTCTCACGAAGACATTCCAGATGTGGCCTCGTGGGTGGTTCCACATTCCGTAGGACCCCGATTTCCCGGTCCCCTCTTGATAAGATCCCGATGCCCGGACACCTCTCCGAACTCCACCCTGTGAATGAAGTCAACACGAAGGGGCAGTTTTTCCGTGCATCGTTCGGAACAAACCCCAGGTTCCAAATACAGCTCGACAAGCCCTCTCCCCGGGGACATCTCGAGAGGCAAGCGGAGTTCCATGCCTCAACCCAAGACGAGGCCTGACTCTCCTGTCCCCAGTCTGCAGGGACCCTGCGATCGGAGTCTGAAATCAGAGGTACCCTGCGGTTCCTGCCTCAACTGGAGATGAGGCCCTCTTCCAATGCACCAAGCCCAGTGGAGTCCCGAGAGGCCCCTCCCACCTGCAGTTTCCCTGGCTTCTCAGAGCCACCATGAGAAGCCCCCTGAGGTCACCTGCACAAGTCGAGGGAAGCCAGGGTTTCCTGCCTCAACCCGAGAAAGACCTCGAGAGACCTTCTTCAACACGTCTCGAGGCCAGATTCCCCTACCATGGCTCGGGAGCAATGACGCGCTCCCCTCGCCACTCGCATGGAGACCCGACTTCCCTGGCGCCCCACGAGAGGCTCACTGACCTCGCCGTCGTACCTCGTGAGAAACCGCACACTGGGGCCGCCGCTCGAGAACAACCCCGAGATTCGCCCGTCATCGAGAGATGAGGGCCTTCGTCTCGTGCATGGCCTAGCGACCAATCTCGAGACCTCTCTCCAAACGCCTCAGGAGGCTTGACTCCCTTGAGTCCACCCAGTGAGCTCCAAGAGATACCCGTCGCGATTCGAGAGCAGAGCGGGGTTCTTGGCTTCCACTCGAGATGAATGCCTGTCTCCCCGGGTGCGTCTGGAATGCAACCCCGAGATCCCTGTCGCCCCTGGAGAGGAACATTGGCTTCTGGACACAAGCCTAGATGAGGTCTATTGGCCCTGCAGTCACTCGAGAGCAATCCCCAGCTTTCCTTCGCAACTCGAATGGAAGATTGGACTTGCCTGGGCCAACACAAGAGGCAGCCTGAATTCCCCGTCGTAACTCGAGAATCCCGCCGTAACTCGAGAAAAACCACGTGGCTCCCCCTTCATCGCAAGATGAAGCCCTTTCCCGCTACAGCGTCTCGGGAGAAGTCCCACGTTAGGAATTGGAGGTCGAAAGGGCACTTGGCACCCTTGATGCGACCCACAAAGTTCCCCGAAATCCCGGTCTCCCTCGAGAGGAACACTGAGGTTTTCCGGCACGCCCTCCTCTGAGCCCTTTCTCCCCTCCTGATCTGGACAGGAGGGTCGACTCCCCTGCTTCGTCTGGAAGGGGTTCCCGACCTTCCGGTCGCACCTCAGGATGAGGCCGGTCTCACGAAGACATTCCAGACGTGGCCTCGTGGGTGGTTCCACATTCCATAGGACCCCGATTTCCCGGTCCCCTCTTGATAAGAACCCGATGCCCGGACACCTCTCCGATCTCCAGCCTGTGAATGAAGTCAACACGAAGGGGCAGTTTTTCCGTGCATCGTTCGGAAAAAACCCCAGGTTCCAAATACAGCTCGACAAGTGGCCTCTCTCCCCGGGGACATCTCGAGAGGCAAGCGGAGTTCCATGCCTCAACCCAAGACGAGGCCTGACTCTCCTGTCCCCAGTCTGCAGGGACCCTGCAATCGGAGTCTGAAATCAGAGGTACCCTGCGGTTCCTGCCTCAGCTGGAGATGAGGCCCTCTTCCAATGCACCAAACCCAGTGGAGTCCCGAGAGGCCCCTCCCACCTCCAGTTCCCCTGACTTCTCAGAGCCACCATGAGAAGCCCCCTGAGGTCACCTGCACAAGTCGAGGGAACCCAGGGTTTCCTGCCTCAACCCGAGAAAGACCTCGAGAGACCTTCTTCAACACGTCTCGAGGCCAGATTCCCCTACCATGGCTCGGGAGCAATGACGCGCTCCCCTCGCCACTCGCATGGGGACCCGACTTCCCTGGCGCCCCACGAGAGGCTCACTGACCTCGCCGTCGTACCTCGTGAGAAACCGCACACTGGGGCCGCCGCTCGACAACAACCCCGAGATTCCCCCGTCATCGAGAGATGAGGGCCTTCGTCTCCTGCATGGCCTAGCGACCAATCTCGCGACCTCTCTCCAAACGCCTCAGGAGGCTTGACTCCCTTGAGTCCACCCAGTGAGCTCCAAGAGATACCCGTCTCGATTCGAGAGCAGAGCGGGGTTCTTGGCTTCCACTCGAGATGAATGCCTGTCTCCCCGGGTGCGTCTGGAATGCAACCCCGAGATCCCTGTCGCCCCTGGAGAGGAACATTGGCTTCTGGACACAAGCCTAGATGAGGTCTATTGGCCCTGCAGTCACTCGAGAGCAATCCCCAGCTTTCCTTCGCAACTCGAATGGAAGATTGGACTTGCCTGGGCCAACACAAGAGGCAGCCTGAATTCCCCGTCGTAACTCGAGAATCCCGCCGTAACTCGAGAAAAACCACGTGGCTCCCCCGTCAGCGCAAGATGAAGCCCTTTCCCGCTACAGCGCCTCAGGAGAAGTCCCACGTTAGGAATTGGAGGTCGAAAGGGCACTTGGCACCCTTGATGCGACGCACAAAGTTCCCCGAAATCCCAGTCTCCCTCGAGAGGAGCACTGAGGTTTTCCGGCACCCCTCCTCTGAGCCCTTTCTCCCCTCCTGATCTGGACAGGAGGGTCGACTCCCCTGCTTTGTCTGGAAGGGGTTCCCGAACTTCCGGTCGCACCTCAGGATGAGGCCGGTCTCACGAAGACATTCCAGACGTGGCCTCGTGGGTGGTTCCACATTCCGTAGGACCCCGATTTCCCGGTCCCCTCTTGATAAGAACCCGATGCCCGGACACCTCTCCGAACTCCACCCTGTGAATGAAGTCAACACGAAGGGGCAGTTTTTCCATGCATCGTTCGGAAAAAACCTCAGGTTCCAAATACAGCTCGACAAGCGGCCTCTCTCCCCGGGGACATCTCGAGAGGCAAGCGGAGTTCCATGCCTCAACCCAAGACGAGGCCTGACTCTCCTGTCCCCAGTCTGCAGGGACCCTGCAATCGGAGTCTGAAATCAGAGGTACCCTGCGGTTCCTGCCTCAACTGGAGATGAGGCCCTCTTCCAATGCACCAAACCCAGTGGAGTCCCGAGAGGCCCCTCCCACCTCCAGTTCCCCTGACTTCTCAGAGCCACCATGAGAAGCCCCCTGAGGTCACCTGCACAAGTCGAGGGAAGCCAGGGTTTCCTGCCTCAACCCGAGAAAGACCTCGAGAGACCTTCTTCAACACGTCTCGAGGCCAGATTCCCCTACCATGGCTCGGGAGCAATGACGCGCTCCCCTCGCCACTCGCATGGAGACCCGACTTCCCTGGCGCCCCACGAGAGGCTCACTGACCTCGCCGTCGTACCTCGTGAGAAACCGCACACTGGGGCCGCCGCTCGACAACAACCCCGAGATTCCCCCGTCATCGAGAGATGAGGGCCTTCGTCTCCTGCGTGGCCTAGCGACCAATCTCGCGACCTCTCTCCAAACGCCTCAGGAGGCTTGACTCCCTTGAGTCCACCCAGTGAGCTCCAAGAGATACCCGTCGCGATTCGAGAGCAGAGCGGGGTTCTTGGCTTCCACTCGAGATGAATGCCTGTCTCCCCGGGTGCGTCTGGAATGCAACCCCGAGATCCCTGTCGCCCCTGGAGAGGAACATTGGCTTCTGGACACAAGCCTAGATGAGGTCTATTGGCCCTCCAGTCACTCGAGAGCAATCCCCAGCTTTCCTTCGCAACTCGAATGGAAGATTGGACTTGCCTGGGCCAACACAAGAGGCAGCCTGAATTCCCCGTCGTAACTCGAGAATCCCGCCGTAACTCGAGAAAAACCACGTGGCTCCCCCTTCATCGCAAGATGAAGCCCTTTCCCGCTACAGCGCCTCAGGCGAAGTCCCACGTTAGGAATTGGAGGTCGAAAGGGCACTTGGCACCCTTGATGCGACCCACAAAGTTCCCCGAAATACCGGTCTCCCTCGAGAGGAGCACTGAGGTTTTCTGGCACCCCCTCCTCTGAGCCCTTTCTCCCCTCCTGATCTGGACAGGAGGGTCGACTCCCCTGCTTCGTCTGGAAGGGGTTCCCGACCTTCCGGTCGCACCTCAGGATGAGGCCGGTCTCACGAAGACATTCCAGACGTGGCCTCGTGGGTGGTTCCACATTCCGTAGGACCCCGATTTCCCGGTCCCCTCTTGATAAGAACCCGATGCCCGGACACCTCTCCGAACTCCACCCTGTGAATGAAGTCAACACGAATGGGCAGTTTTTCCGTGCATCGTTCGGAAAAATCCCCAGGTTCCAAATACAGCTCGACAAGTGGCCTCTCTCCGGGGACATCTCGAGAGGCAAGCGGAGTTCCATGCCTCAACCCAAGACGAGGCCTGACTCTCCTGTCCCCAGTCTGCAGGGACCCTGCGATCGGAGTCTGAAATCAGAGGTACCCTGCGGTTCCTGCCTCAACTGGAGATGAGGCCCTCTTCCAATGCACCAAACCCAGTGGAGTCCCGAGAGGCCCCTCCCACCTCCAGTTCCCCTGACTTCTCAGAGCCACCATGAGAAGCCCCCTGAGGTCACCTGCACAAGTCGAGCGAACCCAGGGTTTCCTGCCTCAACCCGAGAAAGACCTCGAGAGACCTTCTTCAACACGTCTCGAGGCCAGATTCCCCTACCATGGCTCGGGAGCAATGACGCGCTCCCCTCGCCACTCGCATGGAGACCCGACGTCCCTGGCGCCCCACGAGAGGCTCACTGACCTCGCCGTCGTACGTCGTGAGAAACCGCACACTGGGGCCGCCGCTCGAGAACAACCCCGAGATTCCCCCGTCATCGAGAGATGAGGGCCTTCGGCTCCTGCATGGCCTAGAGACCAATCTCGCGACCTCTCTCCAAACGCCTCAGGAGGCTTGACTCCCTTGAGTCCACCCAGTGAGCTCCAAGAGATACCCGTCGCGATTCGAGAGCAGAGCGGGGTTCTTGGCTTCCACTCGAGATGAATGCCTGTCTCCCCGGGTGCGTCTGGAATGCAACCCCGAGATCCCTGTCGCCCCTGGAGAGGAACATTGGCTTCTGGACACAAGCCTAGATGAGGTCTATTGGCCCTGCAGTCACTCGAGAGCAATCCCCAGCTTTCCTTCGCAACTCGAATGGAAGATTGGACTTGCCTGGGCCAACACAAGAGGCAGCCTGAATTCCCCGTCGTAACTCGAGAATCCCGCCGTAACTCGAGAAAAACCACGTGGCTCCCCCGTCATCGCAAGATGAAGCCCTTTCCCGCTACAGCGCCTCAGGAGAAGTCCCACGTCAGGAATTGGAGGTCGAAAGGGCACTTGGCACCCTTGATGCGACCCAGAAAGTTCCCCGAAATCCCGGTCTCCCTCGAGAGGAACACTGAGGTTTTCCGGCACCCCTCCTCTGAGCCCTTTCTCCCCTCCTGATCTGGACAGGAGGGTCGACTCCCCTGCTTTGTCTGGAAGGGGTTCCCGACCTTCCGGTCGCACCTCAGGATGAGGCCGGTCTCACGAAGACATTCCAGACGTGGCCTCGTGGGTGGTTCCACATTCCGTAGGACCCCGATTTCCCGGTCCCCTCTTGATAAGAACCCGATGCCCGGACACCTCTCCGAACTCCACCCTGTGAATGAAGTCAACACGAAGGGGCAGTTTTTCCATGCATCGTTCGGAAAAACCCCAGGTTCCAAATACAGCTCGACAAGCGGCCTCTCTCCCCGGGGACATCTCGAGAGGCAAGCGGAGTTCCATGCCTCAACCCAAGACGAGGCCTGACTCTCCTGTCCCCAGTCTGCAGGGACCCTGCAATCGGAGTCTGAAATCAGAGGTACCCTGCGGTTCCTGCCTCAACTGGAGATGAGGCCCTCTTCCAATGCACCAAACCCAGTGGAGTCCCGAGAGGCCCCTCCCACCTCCAGTTTCCCTGGCTTCTCAGAGCCACCATGAGAAGCCCCCTGAGGTCACCTGCACAAGTCGAGGGAACCCAGGGTTTCCTGCCTCAACCCGAGAAAGACCTCGAGAGACCTTCTTCAACACGTCTCGAGGCCAGATTCCCCTACCGTGGCTCGGGAGCAATGACGCGCTCCCCTCGCCACTCGCATGGAGACCCGACTTCCCTGGCGCCCCACGAGAGGCTCACTGACCTCGCCGTCGTACCTCGTGAGAAACCGCACACTGGGGCCGCCGCTCGACAACAACCCCGAGATTCCCCCGTCATCGAGAGATGAGGGCCTTCGTCTCCTGCGTGGCCTCGAGACCAATCTCGCGACCTCTCTCCAAACGCCTCAGGAGGCTTGACTCCCTTGAGTCCACCCAGTGAGCTCCAAGAGATACCCGTCGCGATTCGAGAGCAGAGCGGGGTTCTTGGCTTCCACTCGAGATGAATGCCTGTCTCCCCGGGTGCGTCTGGAATGCAACCCCGAGATCCCTGTCGCCCCTGGAGAGGAACATTGGCTTCTGGACACAAGCCTAGATGAGGTCTATTGGCCCTGCAGTCACTCGAGAGCAATCCCCAGCTTTCCTTCGCAACTCGAATGGAAGATTGGACTTGCCTGGGCCAACACAAGAGGCAGCCTGAATTCCCCGTCGTAACTCGAGAATCCCGCCGTAACTCGAGAAAAACCACGTGGCTCCCCCTTCATCGCAAGATGAAGCCCTTTCCCGCTACAGCGCCTCGGGAGAAGTCCCACGTTAGGAATTGGAGGTCGAAAGGGCACTTGGCACCCTTGATGCGACCCACAAAGTTCCCCGAAATCCCGGTCTCCCTCGAGAGGAACACTGAGGTTTTCCGGCACGCCCTCCTCTGAGCCCTTTCTCCCCTCCTGATCTGGACAGGAGGGTCGACTCCCCTGCTTCGTCTGGAAGGGGTTCCCGACCTTCCGGTCGCACCTCAGGATGAGGCCGGTCTCACGAAGACATTCCAGACGTGGCCTCGTGGGTGGTTCCACATTCCATAGGACCCCGATTTCCCGGTCCCCTCTTGATAAGAACCCGATGCCCGGACACCTCTCCGATCTCCAGCCTGTGAATGAAGTCAACACGAAGGGGCAGTTTTTCCGTGCGTCGTTCGGAAAAATCCCCAGGTTCCAAATACAGCTCGACAAGCGGCCTCTCTCCCCGGGGACATCTCGAGAGGCAAGCGGAGTTCCATGCCTCAACCCAAGACGAGGCCTGACTCTCCTGTCCCCAGTCTGCAGGGACCCTGCGATTGGAGTCTGAAATCAGAGGTACCCTGCGGTTCCTGCCTCAACTGGAGATGAGGCCCTCTTCCAATGCACCAAACCCAGTGGAGTCCCGAGAGGCCCCTCCCACCTCCAGTTCCCCTGACTTCTCAGAGCCACCATGAGAAGCCCCCTGAGGTCACCTGCACAAGTCGAGGGAACCCAGGGTTTCCTGCCTCAACCCGAGAAAGACCTCGAGAGACCTTCTTCAACACGTCTCGAGGCCAGATTCCCCTACCATGGCTCGGGAGCAATGACGCGCTCCCCTCGCCACTCGCATGGGGACCCGACTTCCCTGGCGCCCCACGAGAGGCTCACTGACCTCGCCGTCGTACCTCGTGAGAAACCGCACACTGGGGCCGCCGCTCGACAACAACCCCGAGATTCCCCCGTCATCGAGAGATGAGGGCCTTCGTCTCCTGCATGGCCTAGCGACCAATCTCGCGACCTCTCTCCAAACGCCTCAGGAGGCTTGACTCCCTTGAGTCCACCCAGTGAGCTCCAAGAGATACCCGTCTCGATTCGAGAGCAGAGCGGGGTTCTTGGCTTCCACTCGAGATGAATGCCTGTCTCCCCGGGTGCGTCTGGAATGCAACCCCGAGATCCCTGTCGCCCCTGGAGAGGAACATTGGCTTCTGGACACAAGCCTAGATGAGGTCTATTGGCCCTGCAGTCACTCGAGAGCAATCCCCAGCTTTCCTTCGCAACTCGAATGGAAGATTGGACTTGCCTGGGCCAACACAAGAGGCAGCCTGAATTCCCCGTCGTAACTCGAGAATCCCGCCGTAACTCGAGAAAAACCACGTGGCTCCCCCGTCATCGCAAGATGAAGCCCTTTCCCGCTACAGCGCCTCAGGAGAAGTCCCACGTTAGGAATTGGAGGTCGAAAGGGCACTTGGCACCCTTGATGCGACCCACAAAGTTCCCCGAAATCCCGGTCTCCCTCGAGAGGAACACTGAGGTTTTCCGGCACCCCTCCTCTGAGCCCTTTCTCCCCTCCTGATCTGGACAGGAGGGTCGACTCCCCTGCTTTGTCTGGAAGGGGTTCCCGACCTTCCGGTCGCACCTCAGGATGAGGCCGGTCTCACGAAGACATTCCAGACGTGGCCTCGTGGGTGGTTCCACATTCCGTAGGACCCCGATTTCCCGGTCCCCTCTTGATAAGAACCCGATGCCCGGACACCTCTCCGAACTCCACCCTGTGAATGAAGTCAACACGAAGGGGCAGTTTTTCCGTGCATCGTTCGGAAAAACCCCAGGTTCCAAATACAGCTCGACAAGCGGCCTCTCCCCGGGGACATCTCGAGAGGCAAGCGGAGTTCCATGCCTCAACCCAAGACGAGGCCTGACTCTCCTGTCCCCAGTCTGCAGGGACCCTGCGATCGGAGTCTGAAATCAGAGGTACCCTGCGGTTCCTGCCTCAACTGGAGATGAGGCCCTCTTCCAATGCACCAAACCCAGTGGAGTCCCGAGAGGCCCCTCCCACCTCCAGTTTCCCTGGCTTCTCAGAGCCACCATGAGAAGCCCCCTGAGGTCACCTGCACAAGTCGAGGGAACCCAGGGTTTCCTGCCTCAACCCGAGAAAGACCTCGAGAGACCTTCTTCAACACGTCTCGAGGCCAGATTCCCCTACCATGGCTCGGGAGCAATGACGCGCTCCCCTCGCCACTCGCATGGAGACCCGACTTCCCTGGCGCCCCACGAGAGGCTCACTGACCTCGCCGTCGTACCTCGTGAGAAACCGCACACTGGGGCCGCCGCTCGAGAACAACCCCGAGATTCCCCCGTCATCGAGAGATGAGGGCCTTCGTCTCCTGCATGGCCTAGAGACCAATCTCGCGACCTCTCTCCAAACGCCTCAGGAGGCTTGACTCCCTTGAGTCCACCCAGTGAGCTCCAAGAGATACCCGTCGCGATTCGAGAGCAGAGCGGGGTTCTTTGCTTCCACTCGAGATGAATGCCTGTCTCCCCGGGTGCGTCTGGAATGCAACCCCGAGATCCCTGTCGCCCCTGGAGAGGAACATTGGCTTCTGGACACAAGCCTAGATGAGGTCTATTGGCCCTGCAGTCACTCGAGAGCAATCCCCAGCTTTCCTTCGCAACTCGAATGGAAGATTGGACTTGCCTGGGCCAACACAAGAGGCAGCCTGAATTCCCCGTCGTAACTCGAGAATCCCGCCGTAACTCGAGAAAAACCACGTGGCTCCCCCGTCATCGCAAGATGAAGCCCTTTCCCGCTACAGCGCCTCAGGAGAAGTCCCACGTTAGGAATTGGAGGTCGAAAGGGCACTTGGCACCCTTGATGCGACCCACAAAGTTCCCCGAAATCCCGGTCTCCCTCGAGAGGAACACTGAGGTTTTCCGGCACCCCTCCTCTGAGCCCTTTCTCCCCTCCTGATCTGGACAGGAGGGTCGACTCCCCTGCTTTGTCTGGAAGGGGTTCCCGACCTTCCGGTCGCACCTCAGGATGAGGCCGGTCTCACGAAGACATTCCAGACGTGGCCTCGTGGGTGGTTCCACATTCCGTAGGACCCCGATTTCCCGGTCCCCTCTTGATAAGAACCCGATGCCCGGACACCTCTCCGAACTCCACCCTGTGAATGAAGTCAACACGAAGGGGCAGTTTTTCCGTGCATCGTTCGGAAAAACCCCAGGTTCCAAATACAGCTCGACAAGCGGCCTCTCTCCCCGGGGACATCTCGAGAGGCAAGCGGAGTTCCATGCCTCAACCCAAGACGAGGCCTGACTCTCCTGTCCCCAGTCTGCAGGGACCCTGCGATCGGAGTCTGAAATCAGAGGTACCCTGCGGTTCCTGCCTCAACTGGAGATGAGGCCCTCTTCCAATGCACCAAACCCAGTGGAGTCCCGAGAGGCCCCTCCCACCTCCAGTTTCCCTGGCTTCTCAGAGCCACCATGAGAAGCCCCCTGAGGTCACCTGCACAAGTCGAGGGAACCCAGGGTTTCCTGCCTCAACCCGAGAAAGACCTCGAGAGACCTTCTTCAACACGTCTCGAGGCCAGATTCCCCTACCATGGCTCGGGAGCAATGACGCGCTCCCCTCGCCACTCGCATGGAGACCCGACTTCCCTGGCGCCCCACGAGAGGCTCACTGACCTCGCCGTCGTACCTCGTGAGAAACCGCACACTGGGGCCGCCGCTCGAGAACAACCCCGAGATTCCCCCGTCATCGAGAGATGAGGGCCTTCGTCTCCTGCATGGCCTAGAGACCAATCTCGCGACCTCTCTCCAAACGCCTCAGGAGGCTTGACTCCCTTGAGTCCACCCAGTGAGCTCCAAGAGATACCCGTCGCGATTCGAGAGCAGAGCGGGGTTCTTTGCTTCCACTCGAGATGAATGCCTGTCTCCCCGGGTGCGTCTGGAATGCAACCCCGAGATCCCTGTCGCCCCTGGAGAGGAACATTGGCTTCTGGACACAAGCCTAGATGAGGTCTATTGGCCCTGCAGTCACTCGAGAGCAATCCCCAGCTTTCCTTCGCAACTCGAATGGAAGATTGGACTTGCCTGGGCCAACACAAGAGGCAGCCTGAATTCCCCGTCGTAACTCGAGAATCCCGCCGTAACTCGAGAAAAACCACGTGGCTCCCCCGTCATCGCAAGATGAAGCCCTTTCCCGCTACAGCGCCTCAGGAGAAGTCCCACGTTAGGAATTGGAGGTCGAAAGGGCACTTGGCACCCTTGATGCGACCCACAAAGTTCCCCGAAATCCCGGTCTCCCTCGAGAGGAACACTGAGGTTTTCCGGCACCCCTCCTCTGAGCCCTTTCTCCCCTCCTGATCTGGACAGGAGGGTCGACTCCCCTGCTTTGTCTGGAAGGGGTTCCCGACCTTCCGGTCGCACCTCAGGATGAGGCCGGTCTCACGAAGACATTCCAGACGTGGCCTCGTGGGTGGTTCCACATTCCGTAGGACCCCGATTTCCCGGTCCCCTCTTGATAAGAACCCGATGCCCGGACACCTCTCCGAACTCCACCCTGTGAATGAAGTCAACACGAAGGGGCAGTTTTTCCGTGCATCGTTCGGAAAAACCCCAGGTTCCAAATACAGCTCGACAAGCGGCCTCTCTCCCCGGGGACATCTCGAGAGGCAAGCGGAGTTCCATGCCTCAACCCAAGACGAGGCCTGACTCTCCTGTCCCCAGTCTGCAGGGACCCTGCGATCGGAGTCTGAAATCAGAGGTACCCTGCGGTTCCTGCCTCAACTGGAGATGAGGCCCTCTTCCAATGCACCAAACCCAGTGGAGTCCCGAGAGGCCCCTCCCACCTCCAGTTTCCCTGGCTTCTCAGAGCCACCATGAGAAGCCCCCTGAGGTCACCTGCACAAGTCGAGGGAACCCAGGGTTTCCTGCCTCAACCCGAGAAAGACCTCGAGAGACCTTCTTCAACACGTCTCGAGGCCAGATTCCCCTACCATGGCTCGGGAGCAATGACGCGCTCCCCTCGCCACTCGCATGGAGACCCGACTTCCCTGGCGCCCCACGAGAGGCTCACTGACCTCGCCGTCGTACCTCGTGAGAAACCGCACACTGGGGCCGCCGCTCGAGAACAACCCCGAGATTCCCCCGTCATCGAGAGATGAGGGCCTTCGTCTCCTGCATGGCCTAGAGACCAATCTCGCGACCTCTCTCCAAACGCCTCAGGAGGCTTGACTCCCTTGAGTCCACCCAGTGAGCTCCAAGAGATACCCGTCGCGATTCGAGAGCAGAGCGGGGTTCTTTGCTTCCACTCGAGATGAATGCCTGTCTCCCCGGGTGCGTCTGGAATGCAACCCCGAGATCCCTGTCGCCCCTGGAGAGGAACATTGGCTTCTGGACACAAGCCTAGATGAGGTCTATTGGCCCTGCAGTCACTCGAGAGCAATCCCCAGCTTTCCTTCGCAACTCGAATGGAAGATTGGACTTGCCTGGGCCAACACAAGAGGCAGCCTGAATTCCCCGTCGTAACTCGAGAATCCCGCCGTAACTCGAGAAAAACCACGTGGCTCCCCCGTCATCGCAAGATGAAGCCCTTTCCCGCTACAGCGCCTCAGGAGAAGTCCCACGTTAGGAATTGGAGGTCGAAAGGGCACTTGGCACCCTTGATGCGACCCACAAAGTTCCCCGAAATCCCGGTCTCCCTCGAGAGGAACACTGAGGTTTTGGCACCCCTCCTCTGAGCCCTTTCTCCCCTCCTGATCTGGACAGGAGGGTCGACTCCCCTGCTTTGTCTGGAAGGGGTTCCCGACCTTCCGGTCGCACCTCAGGATGAGGCCGGTCTCACGAAGACATTCCAGACGTGGCCTCGTGGGTGGTTCCACATTCCGTAGGACCCCGATTTCCCGGTCCCCTCTTGATAAGAACCCGATGCCCGGACACCTCTCCGAACTCCACCCTGTGAATGAAGTCAACACGAAGGGGCAGTTTTTCCGTGCATCGTTCGGAAAAACCCCAGGTTCCAAATACAGCTCGACAAGCGGCCTCTCTCCCCGGGGACATCTCGAGAGGCAAGCGGAGTTCCATGCCTCAACCCAAGACGAGGCCTGACTCTCCTGTCCCCAGTCTGCAGGGACCCTGCGATCGGAGTCTGAAATCAGAGGTACCCTGCGGTTCCTGCCTCAACTGGAGATGAGGCCCTCTTCCAATGCACCAAACCCAGTGGAGTCCCGAGAGGCCCCTCCCACCTCCAGTTTCCCTGGCTTCTCAGAGCCACCATGAGAAGCCCCCTGAGGTCACCTGCACAAGTCGAGGGAACCCAGGGTTTCCTGCCTCAACCCGAGAAAGACCTCGAGAGACCTTCTTCAACACGTCTCGAGGCCAGATTCCCCTACCATGGCTCGGGAGCAATGACGCGCTCCCCTCGCCACTCGCATGGAGACCCGACTTCCCTGGCGCCCCACGAGAGGCTCACTGACCTCGCCGTCGTACCTCGTGAGAAACCGCACACTGGGGCCGCCGCTCGAGAACAACCCCGAGATTCCCCCGTCATCGAGAGATGAGGGCCTTCGTCTCCTGCATGGCCTAGAGACCAATCTCGCGACCTCTCTCCAAACGCCTCAGGAGGCTTGACTCCCTTGAGTCCACCCAGTGAGCTCCAAGAGATACCCGTCGCGATTCGAGAGCAGAGCGGGGTTCTTTGCTTCCACTCGAGATGAATGCCTGTCTCCCCGGGTGCGTCTGGAATGCAACCCCGAGATCCCTGTCGCCCCTGGAGAGGAACATTGGCTTCTGGACACAAGCCTAGATGAGGTCTATTGGCCCTGCAGTCACTCGAGAGCAATCCCCAGCTTTCCTTCGCAACTCGAATGGAAGATTGGACTTGCCTGGGCCAACACAAGAGGCAGCCTGAATTCCCCGTCGTAACTCGAGAATCCCGCCGTAACTCGAGAAAAACCACGTGGCTCCCCCGTCATCGCAAGATGAAGCCCTTTCCCGCTACAGCGCCTCAGGAGAAGTCCCACGTTAGGAATTGGAGGTCGAAAGGGCACTTGGCACCCTTGATGCGACCCACAAAGTTCCCCGAAATCCCGGTCTCCCTCGAGAGGAACACTGAGGTTTTCCGGCACCCCTCCTCTGAGCCCTTTCTCCCCTCCTGATCTGGACAGGAGGGTCGACTCCCCTGCTTTGTCTGGAAGGGGTTCCCGACCTTCCGGTCGCACCTCAGGATGAGGCCGGTCTCACGAAGACATTCCAGACGTGGCCTCGTGGGTGGTTCCACATTCCGTAGGACCCCGATTTCCCGGTCCCCTCTTGATAAGAACCCGATGCCCGGACACCTCTCCGAACTCCACCCTGTGAATGAAGTCAACACGAAGGGGCAGTTTTTCCGTGCATCGTTCGGAAAAACCCCAGGTTCCAAATACAGCTCGACAAGTGGCCTCTCTCCCCGGGGACATCTCGAGAGGCAAGCGGAGTTCCATGCCTCAACCCAAGACGAGGCCTGACTCTCCTGTCCCCAGTCTGCAGGGACCCTGCGATCGGAGTCTGAAATCAGAGGTACCCTGCGGTTCCTGCCTCAACTGGAGATGAGGCCCTCTTCCAATGCACCAAACCCAGTGGAGTCCCGAGAGGCCCCTCCCACCTCCAGTTTCCCTGGCTTCTCAGAGCCACCATGAGAAGCCCCCTGAGGTCACCTGCACAAGTCGAGGGAACCCAGGGTTTCCTGCCTCAACCCGAGAAAGACCTCGAGAGACCTTCTTCAACACGTCTCGAGGCCAGATTCCCCTACCATGGCTCGGGAGCAATGACGCGCTCCCCTCGCCACTCGCATGGAGACCCGACTTCCCTGGCGCCCCACGAGAGGCTCACTGACCTCGCCGTCGTACCTCGTGAGAAACCGCACACTGGGGCCGCCGCTCGAGAACAACCCCGAGATTCCCCCGTCATCGAGAGATGAGGGCCTTCGTCTCCTGCATGGCCTAGAGACCAATCTCGCGACCTCTCTCCAAACGCCTCAGGAGGCTTGACTCCCTTGAGTCCACCCAGTGAGCTCCAAGAGATACCCGTCGCGATTCGAGAGCAGAGCGGGGTTCTTTGCTTCCACTCGAGATGAATGCCTGTCTCCCCGGGTGCGTCTGGAATGCAACCCCGAGATCCCTGTCGCCCCTGGAGAGGAACATTGGCTTCTGGACACAAGCCTAGATGAGGTCTATTGGCCCTGCAGTCACTCGAGAGCAATCCCCAGCTTTCCTTCGCAACTCGAATGGAAGATTGGACTTGCCTGGGCCAACACAAGAGGCAGCCTGAATTCCCCGTCGTAACTCGAGAATCCCGCCGTAACTCGAGAAAAACCACGTGGCTCCCCCGTCATCGCAAGATGAAGCCCTTTCCCGCTACAGCGCCTCAGGAGAAGTCCCACGTTAGGAATTGGAGGTCGAAAGGGCACTTGGCACCCTTGATGCGACCCACAAAGTTCCCCGAAATCCCGGTCTCCCTCGAGAGGAACACTGAGGTTTTCCGGCACCCCTCCTCTGAGCCCTTTCTCCCCTCCTGATCTGGACAGGAGGGTCGACTCCCCTGCTTTGTCTGGAAGGGGTTCCCGACCTTCCGGTCGCACCTCAGGATGAGGCCGGTCTCACGAAGACATTCCAGACGTGGCCTCGTGGGTGGTTCCACATTCCGTAGGACCCCGATTTCCCGGTCCCCTCTTGATAAGAACCCGATGCCCGGACACCTCTCCGAACTCCACCCTGTGAATGAAGTCAACACGAAGGGGCAGTTTTTCCGTGCATCGTTCGGAAAAACCCCAGGTTCCAAATACAGCTCGACAAGTGGCCTCTCTCCCCGGGGACATCTCGAGAGGCAAGCGGAGTTCCATGCCTCAACCCAAGACGAGGCCTGACTCTCCTGTCCCCAGTCTGCAGGGACCCTGCGATCGGAGTCTGAAATCAGAGGTACCCTGCGGTTCCTGCCTCAACTGGAGATGAGGCCCTCTTCCAATGCACCAAACCCAGTGGAGTCCCGAGAGGCCCCTCCCACCTCCAGTTTCCCTGGCTTCTCAGAGCCACCATGAGAAGCCCCCTGAGGTCACCTGCACAAGTCGAGGGAACCCAGGGTTTCCTGCCTCAACCCGAGAAAGACCTCGAGAGACCTTCTTCAACACGTCTCGAGGCCAGATTCCCCTACCATGGCTCGGGAGCAATGACGCGCTCCCCTCGCCACTCGCATGGAGACCCGACTTCCCTGGCGCCCCACGAGAGGCTCACTGACCTCGCCGTCGTACCTCGTGAGAAACCGCACACTGGGGCCGCCGCTCGAGAACAACCCCGAGATTCCCCCGTCATCGAGAGATGAGGGCCTTCGTCTCCTGCATGGCCTAGAGACCAATCTCGCGACCTCTCTCCAAACGCCTCAGGAGGCTTGACTCCCTTGAGTCCACCCAGTGAGCTCCAAGAGATACCCGTCGCGATTCGAGAGCAGAGCGGGGTTCTTTGCTTCCACTCGAGATGAATGCCTGTCTCCCCGGGTGCGTCTGGAATGCAACCCCGAGATCCCTGTCGCCCCTGGAGAGGAACATTGGCTTCTGGACACAAGCCTAGATGAGGTCTATTGGCCCTGCAGTCACTCGAGAGCAATCCCCAGCTTTCCTTCGCAACTCGAATGGAAGATTGGACTTGCCTGGGCCAACACAAGAGGCAGCCTGAATTCCCCGTCGTAACTCGAGAATCCCGCCGTAACTCGAGAAAAACCACGTGGCTCCCCCGTCATCGCAAGATGAAGCCCTTTCCCGCTACAGCGCCTCAGGAGAAGTCCCACGTTAGGAATTGGAGGTCGAAAGGGCACTTGGCACCCTTGATGCGACCCACAAAGTTCCCCGAAATCCCGGTCTCCCTCGAGAGGAACACTGAGGTTTTCCGGCACCCCTCCTCTGAGCCCTTTCTCCCCTCCTGATCTGGACAGGAGGGTCGACTCCCCTGCTTTGTCTGGAAGGGGTTCCCGACCTTCCGGTCGCACCTCAGGATGAGGCCGGTCTCACGAAGACATTCCAGACGTGGCCTCGTGGGTGGTTCCACATTCCGTAGGACCCCGATTTCCCGGTCCCCTCTTGATAAGAACCCGATGCCCGGACACCTCTCCGAACTCCACCCTGTGAATGAAGTCAACACGAAGGGGCAGTTTTTCCGTGCATCGTTCGGAAAAACCCCAGGTTCCAAATACAGCTCGACAAGCGGCCTCTCTCCCCGGGGACATCTCGAGAGGCAAGCGGAGTTCCATGCCTCAACCCAAGACGAGGCCTGACTCTCCTGTCCCCAGTCTGCAGGGACCCTGCGATCGGAGTCTGAAATCAGAGGTACCCTGCGGTTCCTGCCTCAACTGGAGATGAGGCCCTCTTCCAATGCACCAAACCCAGTGGAGTCCCGAGAGGCCCCTCCCACCTCCAGTTTCCCTGGCTTCTCAGAGCCACCATGAGAAGCCCCCTGAGGTCACCTGCACAAGTCGAGGGAACCCAGGGTTTCCTGCCTCAACCCGAGAAAGACCTCGAGAGACCTTCTTCAACACGTCTCGAGGCCAGATTCCCCTACCATGGCTCGGGAGCAATGACGCGCTCCCCTCGCCACTCGCATGGAGACCCGACTTCCCTGGCGCCCCACGAGAGGCTCACTGACCTCGCCGTCGTACCTCGTGAGAAACCGCACACTGGGGCCGCCGCTCGAGAACAACCCCGAGATTCCCCCGTCATCGAGAGATGAGGGCCTTCGTCTCCTGCATGGCCTAGAGACCAATCTCGCGACCTCTCTCCAAACGCCTCAGGAGGCTTGACTCCCTTGAGTCCACCCAGTGAGCTCCAAGAGATACCCGTCGCGATTCGAGAGCAGAGCGGGGTTCTTTGCTTCCACTCGAGATGAATGCCTGTCTCCCCGGGTGCGTCTGGAATGCAACCCCGAGATCCCTGTCGCCCCTGGAGAGGAACATTGGCTTCTGGACACAAGCCTAGATGAGGTCTATTGGCCCTGCAGTCACTCGAGAGCAATCCCCAGCTTTCCTTCGCAACTCGAATGGAAGATTGGACTTGCCTGGGCCAACACAAGAGGCAGCCTGAATTCCCCGTCGTAACTCGAGAATCCCGCCGTAACTCGAGAAAAACCACGTGGCTCCCCCGTCATCGCAAGATGAAGCCCTTTCCCGCTACAGCGCCTCAGGAGAAGTCCCACGTTAGGAATTGGAGGTCGAAAGGGCACTTGGCACCCTTGATGCGACCCACAAAGTTCCCCGAAATCCCGGTCTCCCTCGAGAGGAACACTGAGGTTTTCCGGCACCCCTCCTCTGAGCCCTTTCTCCCCTCCTGATCTGGACAGGAGGGTCGACTCCCCTGCTTTGTCTGGAAGGGGTTCCCGACCTTCCGGTCGCACCTCAGGATGAGGCCGGTCTCACGAAGACATTCCAGACGTGGCCTCGTGGGTGGTTCCACATTCCGTAGGACCCCGATTTCCCGGTCCCCTCTTGATAAGAACCCGATGCCCGGACACCTCTCCGAACTCCACCCTGTGAATGAAGTCAACACGAAGGGGCAGTTTTTCCGTGCATCGTTCGGAAAAACCCCAGGTTCCAAATACAGCTCGACAAGTGGCCTCTCTCCCCGGGGACATCTCGAGAGGCAAGCGGAGTTCCATGCCTCAACCCAAGACGAGGCCTGACTCTCCTGTCCCCAGTCTGCAGGGACCCTGCGATCGGAGTCTGAAATCAGAGGTACCCTGCGGTTCCTGCCTCAACTGGAGATGAGGCCCTCTTCCAATGCACCAAACCCAGTGGAGTCCCGAGAGGCCCCTCCCACCTCCAGTTTCCCTGGCTTCTCAGAGCCACCATGAGAAGCCCCCTGAGGTCACCTGCACAAGTCGAGGGAACCCAGGGTTTCCTGCCTCAACCCGAGAAAGACCTCGAGAGACCTTCTTCAACACGTCTCGAGGCCAGATTCCCCTACCATGGCTCGGGAGCAATGACGCGCTCCCCTCGCCACTCGCATGGAGACCCGACTTCCCTGGCGCCCCACGAGAGGCTCACTGACCTCGCCGTCGTACCTCGTGAGAAACCGCACACTGGGGCCGCCGCTCGAGAACAACCCCGAGATTCCCCCGTCATCGAGAGATGAGGGCCTTCGTCTCCTGCATGGCCTAGAGACCAATCTCGCGACCTCTCTCCAAACGCCTCAGGAGGCTTGACTCCCTTGAGTCCACCCAGTGAGCTCCAAGAGATACCCGTCGCGATTCGAGAGCAGAGCGGGGTTCTTTGCTTCCACTCGAGATGAATGCCTGTCTCCCCGGGTGCGTCTGGAATGCAACCCCGAGATCCCTGTCGCCCCTGGAGAGGAACATTGGCTTCTGGACACAAGCCTAGATGAGGTCTATTGGCCCTGCAGTCACTCGAGAGCAATCCCCAGCTTTCCTTCGCAACTCGAATGGAAGATTGGACTTGCCTGGGCCAACACAAGAGGCAGCCTGAATTCCCCGTCGTAACTCGAGAATCCCGCCGTAACTCGAGAAAAACCACGTGGCTCCCCCGTCATCGCAAGATGAAGCCCTTTCCCGCTACAGCGCCTCAGGAGAAGTCCCACGTTAGGAATTGGAGGTCGAAAGGGCACTTGGCACCCTTGATGCGACCCACAAAGTTCCCCGAAATCCCGGTCTCCCTCGAGAGGAACACTGAGGTTTTCCGGCACCCCTCCTCTGAGCCCTTTCTCCCCTCCTGATCTGGACAGGAGGGTCGACTCCCCTGCTTTGTCTGGAAGGGGTTCCCGACCTTCCGGTCGCACCTCAGGATGAGGCCGGTCTCACGAAGACATTCCAGACGTGGCCTCGTGGGTGGTTCCACATTCCGTAGGACCCCGATTTCCCGGTCCCCTCTTGATAAGAACCCGATGCCCGGACACCTCTCCGAACTCCACCCTGTGAATGAAGTCAACACGAAGGGGCAGTTTTTCCGTGCATCGTTCGGAAAAACCCCAGGTTCCAAATACAGCTCGACAAGTGGCCTCTCTCCCCGGGGACATCTCGAGAGGCAAGCGGAGTTCCATGCCTCAACCCAAGACGAGGCCTGACTCTCCTGTCCCCAGTCTGCAGGGACCCTGCGATCGGAGTCTGAAATCAGAGGTACCCTGCGGTTCCTGCCTCAACTGGAGATGAGGCCCTCTTCCAATGCACCAAACCCAGTGGAGTCCCGAGAGGCCCCTCCCACCTCCAGTTTCCCTGGCTTCTCAGAGCCACCATGAGAAGCCCCCTGAGGTCACCTGCACAAGTCGAGGGAACCCAGGGTTTCCTGCCTCAACCCGAGAAAGACCTCGAGAGACCTTCTTCAACACGTCTCGAGGCCAGATTCCCCTACCATGGCTCGGGAGCAATGACGCGCTCCCCTCGCCACTCGCATGGAGACCCGACTTCCCTGGCGCCCCACGAGAGGCTCACTGACCTCGCCGTCGTACCTCGTGAGAAACCGCACACTGGGGCCGCCGCTCGAGAACAACCCCGAGATTCCCCCGTCATCGAGAGATGAGGGCCTTCGTCTCCTGCATGGCCTAGAGACCAATCTCGCGACCTCTCTCCAAACGCCTCAGGAGGCTTGACTCCCTTGAGTCCACCCAGTGAGCTCCAAGAGATACCCGTCGCGATTCGAGAGCAGAGCGGGGTTCTTTGCTTCCACTCGAGATGAATGCCTGTCTCCCCGGGTGCGTCTGGAATGCAACCCCGAGATCCCTGTCGCCCCTGGAGAGGAACATTGGCTTCTGGACACAAGCCTAGATGAGGTCTATTGGCCCTGCAGTCACTCGAGAGCAATCCCCAGCTTTCCTTCGCAACTCGAATGGAAGATTGGACTTGCCTGGGCCAACACAAGAGGCAGCCTGAATTCCCCGTCGTAACTCGAGAATCCCGCCGTAACTCGAGAAAAACCACGTGGCTCCCCCGTCATCGCAAGATGAAGCCCTTTCCCGCTACAGCGCCTCAGGAGAAGTCCCACGTTAGGAATTGGAGGTCGAAAGGGCACTTGGCACCCTTGATGCGACCCACAAAGTTCCCCGAAATCCCGGTCTCCCTCGAGAGGAACACTGAGGTTTTCCGGCACCCCTCCTCTGAGCCCTTTCTCCCCTCCTGATCTGGACAGGAGGGTCGACTCCCCTGCTTTGTCTGGAAGGGGTTCCCGACCTTCCGGTCGCACCTCAGGATGAGGCCGGTCTCACGAAGACATTCCAGACGTGGCCTCGTGGGTGGTTCCACATTCCGTAGGACCCCGATTTCCCGGTCCCCTCTTGATAAGAACCCGATGCCCGGACACCTCTCCGAACTCCACCCTGTGAATGAAGTCAACACGAAGGGGCAGTTTTTCCGTGCATCGTTCGGAAAAACCCCAGGTTCCAAATACAGCTCGACAAGCGGCCTCTCTCCCCGGGGACATCTCGAGAGGCAAGCGGAGTTCCATGCCTCAACCCAAGACGAGGCCTGACTCTCCTGTCCCCAGTCTGCAGGGACCCTGCGATCGGAGTCTGAAATCAGAGGTACCCTGCGGTTCCTGCCTCAACTGGAGATGAGGCCCTCTTCCAATGCACCAAACCCAGTGGAGTCCCGAGAGGCCCCTCCCACCTCCAGTTTCCCTGGCTTCTCAGAGCCACCATGAGAAGCCCCCTGAGGTCACCTGCACAAGTCGAGGGAACCCAGGGTTTCCTGCCTCAACCCGAGAAAGACCTCGAGAGACCTTCTTCAACACGTCTCGAGGCCAGATTCCCCTACCATGGCTCGGGAGCAATGACGCGCTCCCCTCGCCACTCGCATGGAGACCCGACTTCCCTGGCGCCCCACGAGAGGCTCACTGACCTCGCCGTCGTACCTCGTGAGAAACCGCACACTGGGGCCGCCGCTCGAGAACAACCCCGAGATTCCCCCGTCATCGAGAGATGAGGGCCTTCGTCTCCTGCATGGCCTAGAGACCAATCTCGCGACCTCTCTCCAAACGCCTCAGGAGGCTTGACTCCCTTGAGTCCACCCAGTGAGCTCCAAGAGATACCCGTCGCGATTCGAGAGCAGAGCGGGGTTCTTTGCTTCCACTCGAGATGAATGCCTGTCTCCCCGGGTGCGTCTGGAATGCAACCCCGAGATCCCTGTCGCCCCTGGAGAGGAACATTGGCTTCTGGACACAAGCCTAGATGAGGTCTATTGGCCCTGCAGTCACTCGAGAGCAATCCCCAGCTTTCCTTCGCAACTCGAATGGAAGATTGGACTTGCCTGGGCCAACACAAGAGGCAGCCTGAATTCCCCGTCGTAACTCGAGAATCCCGCCGTAACTCGAGAAAAACCACGTGGCTCCCCCGTCATCGCAAGATGAAGCCCTTTCCCGCTACAGCGCCTCAGGAGAAGTCCCACGTTAGGAATTGGAGGTCGAAAGGGCACTTGGCACCCTTGATGCGACCCACAAAGTTCCCCGAAATCCCGGTCTCCCTCGAGAGGAACACTGAGGTTTTCCGGCACCCCTCCTCTGAGCCCTTTCTCCCCTCCTGATCTGGACAGGAGGGTCGACTCCCCTGCTTTGTCTGGAAGGGGTTCCCGACCTTCCGGTCGCACCTCAGGATGAGGCCGGTCTCACGAAGACATTCCAGACGTGGCCTCGTGGGTGGTTCCACATTCCGTAGGACCCCGATTTCCCGGTCCCCTCTTGATAAGAACCCGATGCCCGGACACCTCTCCGAACTCCACCCTGTGAATGAAGTCAACACGAAGGGGCAGTTTTTCCGTGCATCGTTCGGAAAAACCCCAGGTTCCAAATACAGCTCGACAAGCGGCCTCTCTCCCCGGGGACATCTCGAGAGGCAAGCGGAGTTCCATGCCTCAACCCAAGACGAGGCCTGACTCTCCTGTCCCCAGTCTGCAGGGACCCTGCGATCGGAGTCTGAAATCAGAGGTACCCTGCGGTTCCTGCCTCAACTGGAGATGAGGCCCTCTTCCAATGCACCAAACCCAGTGGAGTCCCGAGAGGCCCCTCCCACCTCCAGTTTCCCTGGCTTCTCAGAGCCACCATGAGAAGCCCCCTGAGGTCACCTGCACAAGTCGAGGGAACCCAGGGTTTCCTGCCTCAACCCGAGAAAGACCTCGAGAGACCTTCTTCAACACGTCTCGAGGCCAGATTCCCCTACCATGGCTCGGGAGCAATGACGCGCTCCCCTCGCCACTCGCATGGAGACCCGACTTCCCTGGCGCCCCACGAGAGGCTCACTGACCTCGCCGTCGTACCTCGTGAGAAACCGCACACTGGGGCCGCCGCTCGAGAACAACCCCGAGATTCCCCCGTCATCGAGAGATGAGGGCCTTCGTCTCCTGCATGGCCTAGAGACCAATCTCGCGACCTCTCTCCAAACGCCTCAGGAGGCTTGACTCCCTTGAGTCCACCCAGTGAGCTCCAAGAGATACCCGTCGCGATTCGAGAGCAGAGCGGGGTTCTTTGCTTCCACTCGAGATGAATGCCTGTCTCCCCGGGTGCGTCTGGAATGCAACCCCGAGATCCCTGTCGCCCCTGGAGAGGAACATTGGCTTCTGGACACAAGCCTAGATGAGGTCTATTGGCCCTGCAGTCACTCGAGAGCAATCCCCAGCTTTCCTTCGCAACTCGAATGGAAGATTGGACTTGCCTGGGCCAACACAAGAGGCAGCCTGAATTCCCCGTCGTAACTCGAGAATCCCGCCGTAACTCGAGAAAAACCACGTGGCTCCCCCGTCATCGCAAGATGAAGCCCTTTCCCGCTACAGCGCCTCAGGAGAAGTCCCACGTTAGGAATTGGAGGTCGAAAGGGCACTTGGCACCCTTGATGCGACCCACAAAGTTCCCCGAAATCCCGGTCTCCCTCGAGAGGAACACTGAGGTTTTCCGGCACCCCCTCCTCTGAGCCCTTTCTCCCCTCCTGATCTGGACAGGAGGGTCGACTCCCCTGCTTTGTCTGGAAGGGGTTCCCGACCTTCCGGTCGCACCTCAGGATGAGGCCGGTCTCACGAAGACATTCCAGACGTGGCCTCGTGGGTGGTTCCACATTCCGTAGGACCCCGATTTCCCGGTCCCCTCTTGATAAGAACCCGATGCCCGGACACCTCTCCGAACTCCACCCTGTGAATGAAGTCAACACGAAGGGGCAGTTTTTCCGTGCATCGTTCGGAAAAACCCCAGGTTCCAAATACAGCTCGACAAGCGGCCTCTCTCCCCGGGGACATCTCGAGAGGCAAGCGGAGTTCCATGCCTCAACCCAAGACGAGGCCTGACTCTCCTGTCCCCAGTCTGCAGGGACCCTGCGATCGGAGTCTGAAATCAGAGGTACCCTGCGGTTCCTGCCTCAACTGGAGATGAGGCCCTCTTCCAATGCACCAAACCCAGTGGAGTCCCGAGAGGCCCCTCCCACCTCCAGTTTCCCTGGCTTCTCAGAGCCACCATGAGAAGCCCCCTGAGGTCACCTGCACAAGTCGAGGGAACCCAGGGTTTCCTGCCTCAACCCGAGAAAGACCTCGAGAGACCTTCTTCAACACGTCTCGAGGCCAGATTCCCCTACCATGGCTCGGGAGCAATGACGCGCTCCCCTCGCCACTCGCATGGAGACCCGACTTCCCTGGCGCCCCACGAGAGGCTCACTGACCTCGCCGTCGTACCTCGTGAGAAACCGCACACTGGGGCCGCCGCTCGAGAACAACCCCGAGATCCCCCGTCATCGAGAGATGAGGGCCTTCGTCTCCTGCATGGCCTAGAGACCAATCTCGCGACCTCTCTCCAAACGCCTCAGGAGGCTTGACTCCCTTGAGTCCACCCAGTGAGCTCCAAGAGATACCCGTCGCGATTCGAGAGCAGAGCGGGGTTCTTTGCTTCCACTCGAGATGAATGCCTGTCTCCCCGGGTGCGTCTGGAATGCAACCCCGAGATCCCTGTCGCCCCTGGAGAGGAACATTGGCTTCTGGACACAAGCCTAGATGAGGTCTATTGGCCCTGCAGTCACTCGAGAGCAATCCCCAGCTTTCCTTCGCAACTCGAATGGAAGATTGGACTTGCCTGGGCCAACACAAGAGGCAGCCTGAATTCCCCGTCGTAACTCGAGAATCCCGCCGTAACTCGAGAAAAACCACGTGGCTCCCCCGTCATCGCAAGATGAAGCCCTTTCCCGCTACAGCGCCTCAGGAGAAGTCCCACGTTAGGAATTGGAGGTCGAAAGGGCACTTGGCACCCTTGATGCGACCCACAAAGTTCCCCGAAATCCCGGTCTCCCTCGAGAGGAACACTGAGGTTTTCCGGCACCCCTCCTCTGAGCCCTTTCTCCCCTCCTGATCTGGACAGGAGGGTCGACTCCCCTGCTTTGTCTGGAAGGGGTTCCCGACCTTCCGGTCGCACCTCAGGATGAGGCCGGTCTCACGAAGACATTCCAGACGTGGCCTCGTGGGTGGTTCCACATTCCGTAGGACCCCGATTTCCCGGTCCCCTCTTGATAAGAACCCGATGCCCGGACACCTCTCCGAACTCCACCCTGTGAATGAAGTCAACACGAAGGGGCAGTTTTTCCGTGCATCGTTCGGAAAAACCCCAGGTTCCAAATACAGCTCGACAAGTGGCCTCTCTCCCCGGGGACATCTCGAGAGGCAAGCGGAGTTCCATGCCTCAACCCAAGACGAGGCCTGACTCTCCTGTCCCCAGTCTGCAGGGACCCTGCGATCGGAGTCTGAAATCAGAGGTACCCTGCGGTTCCTGCCTCAACTGGAGATGAGGCCCTCTTCCAATGCACCAAACCCAGTGGAGTCCCGAGAGGCCCCTCCCACCTCCAGTTTCCCTGGCTTCTCAGAGCCACCATGAGAAGCCCCCTGAGGTCACCTGCACAAGTCGAGGGAACCCAGGGTTTCCTGCCTCAACCCGAGAAAGACCTCGAGAGACCTTCTTCAACACGTCTCGAGGCCAGATTCCCCTACCATGGCTCGGGAGCAATGACGCGCCCCTCGCCACTCGCATGGAGACCCGACTTCCCTGGCGCCCCACGAGAGGCTCACTGACCTCGCCGTCGTACCTCGTGAGAAACCGCACACTGGGGCCGCCGCTCGAGAACAACCCCGAGATTCCCCCGTCATCGAGAGATGAGGGCCTTCGTCTCCTGCATGGCCTAGAGACCAATCTCGCGACCTCTCTCCAAACGCCTCAGGAGGCTTGACTCCCTTGAGTCCACCCAGTGAGCTCCAAGAGATACCCGTCGCGATTCGAGAGCAGAGCGGGGTTCTTTGCTTCCACTCGAGATGAATGCCTGTCTCCCCGGGTGCGTCTGGAATGCCCCGAGATCCCTGTCGCCCCTGGAGAGGAACATTGGCTTCTGGACACAAGCCTAGATGAGGTCTATTGGCCCTGCAGTCACTCGAGAGCAATCCCCAGCTTTCCTTCGCAACTCGAATGGAAGATTGGACTTGCCTGGGCCAACACAAGAGGCAGCCTGAATTCCCCGTCGTAACTCGAGAATCCCGCCGTAACTCGAGAAAAACCACGTGGCTCCCCCGTCATCGCAAGATGAAAGCCTTTTCCCGCTACAAGACCATTAGAAATTGGAGGTCGAAAGGGCACTTGGCACCCTTGATGCGACCCACAAAGTTCCCCGAAATCCCGGTCTCCCTCGAGAGGAACACTGAGGTTTTCCGGCACCCCTCCTCTGAGCCCTTTCTCCCTCCTGATCTGGACAGGAGGGTCGACTCCCCTGCTTTGTCTGGAAGGGGTTCCCGACCTTCCGGTCGCACCTCAGGATGAGGCCGGTCTCACGAAGACATTCCAGACGTGGCCTCGTGGGTGGTTCCACATTCCGTAGGAGATTTCCCGGTCCCCTCTTGATAAGAACCCGATGCCCGGACACCTCTCCGAACTCCACCCTGTGAATGAAGTCAACACGAAGGGGCAGTTTTTCCGTGCATCGTTCGGAAAACCCCAGGTTCCAAATTCTCGCAAGACTCCCTCTCCCCCATCTCGAGAGGCAAGCGGAGTTCCATGCCTCAACCCAAGACGAGGCCTGACTCTCCTGTCCCCAGTCTGCAGGGACCCTGCGATCGGAGTCTGAAATCAGAGGTACCCTGCGGTTCCTGCCTCAACTGGAGATGAGGCCCTCTTCCAATGCACCAAACCCAGTGGAGTCCCGAGAGGCCCCTCCCACCTCCAGTTTCCCTGGCTTCTCAGAGCCACCATGAGAAGCCCCCTGAGGTCACCTGCACAAGTCGAGGGAACCCAGGGTTTCCTGCCTCAACCCGAGAAAGACCTCGAGAGACCTTCTTCAACACGTCTCGAGGCCAGATTCCCCTACCATGGCTCGGGAGCAATGACGCGCTCCCCTCGCCACTCGCATGGAGACCCGACTTCCCTGGCGCCCCACGAGAGGCTCACTGACCTCGCCGTCGTACCTCGTGAGAAACCGCACACTGGGGCCGCCGCTCGAGAACAACCCCGAGATCCCCCGTCATCGAGAGATGAGGGCCTTCGTCTCCTGCATGGCCTAGAGACCAATCTCGCGACCTCTCTCCAAACGCCTCAGGAGGCTTGACTCCCTTGAGTCCACCCAGTGAGCTCCAAGAGATACCCGTCGCGATTCGAGAGCAGAGCGGGGTTCTTTGCTTCCACTCGAGATGAATGCCTGTCTCCCCGGGTGCGTCTGGAATGCAACCCCGAGATCCCTGTCGCCCCTGGAGAGGAACATTGGCTTCTGGACACAAGCCTAGATGAGGTCTATTGGCCCTGCAGTCACTCGAGAGCAATCCCCAGCTTTCCTTCGCAACTCGAATGGAAGATTGGACTTGCCTGGGCCAACACAAGAGGCAGCCTGAATTCCCCGTCGTAACTCGAGAATCCCGCCGTAACTCGAGAAAAACCACGTGGCTCCCCCGTCATCGCAAGATGAAGCCCTTTCCCGCTACAGCGCCTCAGGAGAAGTCCCACGTTAGGAATTGGAGGTCGAAAGGGCACTTGGCACCCTTGATGCGACCCACAAAGTTCCCCGAAATCCCGGTCTCCCTCGAGAGGAACACTGAGGTTTTCCGGCACCCCTCCTCTGAGCCCTTTCTCCCCTCCTGATCTGGACAGGAGGGTCGACTCCCCTGCTTTGTCTGGAAGGGGTTCCCGACCTTCCGGTCGCACCTCAGGATGAGGCCGGTCTCACGAAGACATTCCAGACGTGGCCTCGTGGGTGGTTCCACATTCCGTAGGACCCCGATTTCCCGGTCCCCTCTTGATAAGAACCCGATGCCCGGACACCTCTCCGAACTCCACCCTGTGAATGAAGTCAACACGAAGGGGCAGTTTTTCCGTGCATCGTTCGGAAAAACCCCAGGTTCCAAATACAGCTCGACAAGTGGCCTCTCTCCCCGGGGACATCTCGAGAGGCAAGCGGAGTTCCATGCCTCAACCCAAGACGAGGCCTGACTCTCCTGTCCCCAGTCTGCAGGGACCCTGCGATCGGAGTCTGAAATCAGAGGTACCCTGCGGTTCCTGCCTCAACTGGAGATGAGGCCCTCTTCCAATGCACCAAACCCAGTGGAGTCCCGAGAGGCCCCTCCCACCTCCAGTTTCCCTGGCTTCTCAGAGCCACCATGAGAAGCCCCCTGAGGTCACCTGCACAAGTCGAGGGAACCCAGGGTTTCCTGCCTCAACCCGAGAAAGACCTCGAGAGACCTTCTTCAACACGTCTCGAGGCCAGATTCCCCTACCATGGCTCGGGAGCAATGACGCGCTCCCCTCGCCACTCGCATGGAGACCCGACTTCCCTGGCGCCCCACGAGAGGCTCACTGACCTCGCCGTCGTACCTCGTGAGAAACCGCACACTGGGGCCGCCGCTCGAGAACAACCCCGAGATCCCCCGTCATCGAGAGATGAGGGCCTTCGTCTCCTGCATGGCCTAGAGACCAATCTCGCGACCTCTCTCCAAACGCCTCAGGAGGCTTGACTCCCTTGAGTCCACCCAGTGAGCTCCAAGAGATACCCGTCGCGATTCGAGAGCAGAGCGGGGTTCTTTGCTTCCACTCGAGATGAATGCCTGTCTCCCGGGTGCGTCTGGAATGCAACCCCGAGATCCCTGTCGCCCCTGGAGAGGAACATTGGCTTCTGGACACAAGCCTAGATGAGGTCTATTGGCCCTGCAGTCACTCGAGAGCAATCCCCAGCTTTCCTTCGCAACTCGAATGGAAGATTGGACTTGCCTGGGCCAACACAAGAGGCAGCCTGAATTCCCCGTCGTAACTCGAGAATCCCGCCGTAACTCGAGAAAAACCACGTGGCTCCCCCGTCATCGCAAGATGAAGCCCTTTCCCGCTACAGCGCCTCAGGAGAAGTCCCACGTTAGGAATTGGAGGTCGAAAGGGCACTTGGCACCCTTGATGCGACCCACAAAGTTCCCCGAAATCCCGGTCTCCCTCGAGAGGAACACTGAGGTTTTCCGGCACCCCTCCTCTGAGCCCTTTCTCCCCTCCTGATCTGGACAGGAGGGTCGACTCCCCTGCTTTGTCTGGAAGGGGTTCCCGACCTTCCGGTCGCACCTCAGGATGAGGCCGGTCTCACGAAGACATTCCAGACGTGGCCTCGTGGGTGGTTCCACATTCCGTAGGACCCCGATTTCCCGGTCCCCTCTTGATAAGAACCCGATGCCCGGACACCTCTCCGAACTCCACCCTGTGAATGAAGTCAACACGAAGGGGCAGTTTTTCCGTGCATCGTTCGGAAAAACCCCAGGTTCCAAATACAGCTCGACAAGTGGCCTCTCTCCCCGGGGACATCTCGAGAGGCAAGCGGAGTTCCATGCCTCAACCCAAGACGAGGCCTGACTCTCCTGTCCCCAGTCTGCAGGGACCCTGCGATCGGAGTCTGAAATCAGAGGTACCCTGCGGTTCCTGCCTCAACTGGAGATGAGGCCCTCTTCCAATGCACCAAACCCAGTGGAGTCCCGAGAGGCCCCTCCCACCTCCAGTTTCCCTGGCTTCTCAGAGCCACCATGAGAAGCCCCCTGAGGTCACCTGCACAAGTCGAGGGAACCCAGGGTTTCCTGCCTCAACCCGAGAAAGACCTCGAGAGACCTTCTTCAACACGTCTCGAGGCCAGATTCCCCTACCATGAGCTCGGGAGCAATGAGCGCCCCTCGCACCATGGAGACCCGACTTTCCACGCGTCACCTCGTCAGGAACTGGAAACCGCCGCTGAGAAACCCACACTGCCGGGAGCCAGTGAGGAACTCCGCCCATGCATGGTCATGAGGAAGGACCTCTCCAAACGCTCAGGAGGCTTGACTCCCTTGAGTCCACCCTGAGCTCCAAGAGATACCCCCGAGAGCAGAGCGGCCTTCTTTTGCTTCCACTCGAGATGAATGCCTGTCTCCCCGGGTGCTGGAATGCCCCGAGATCCCTGTCGCCCCTGGAGAGGAACATTGGCTTCAGACCAGTGAGATGAATTCCTGGCTGTGACAGTGTTTCCTCCAACTCCTTCGAAATCCTCTAGCCTGCCTGAATAGGCGGCCACATGATTGTTCAGAGCCTCCCAACTGAGAGAACCACCAGTGTTCTCCCCCGTCTCAAGACAAATCCTTTTGAGTAGTTACAAGATTCATTAGAAATTGGAGGTGAAAGGGCACTTGGGGCCCTTGTGCGCCACAAAGTTTCCAAATCCCTTCCCTGGAGGTCCCTGGAGGTTTGATTAACCCCCTCCTCTGAGCCCCTTTCCTGTCTGGACCTGGGACCCTCGAGTCCCTGCTTTGTCTGGAAGGGCCCACCACCTTCGCTCTCAGGATGAGGCCGGTCTCACGAAGACATTCCAGACGTGTGCCTCCTGTGGTTCCACATTTAGAGACCCCCGGTTTTCTGAAGAAAAGGTCTTAAAATGTTGACCGGCCTCCGGCCAGAAGATGATGCAAATCACCGAAGCTTTTTCCGTGCATCGTTCGGAAGAAACCCCAGGTTTGCTGCAAGACTCTACCCCTTCCCCATTATCCTCCATGCCTAACCCAAGGTAGGCCTGACTTTGTCCCCAGTCTGCAGGGCCTTGTTCACCGAAACAGAGGTACCCTGCGTTCTGCCTCACCTTCTGGCTGAATTATTCAGCCTCCCACTGAGTCCCTCACTGAGCCCTCCTCACCTCCATTACTCTTGAGACCTGAGGTCACATTGCACAAGCAGGGTTCCTGGTTTCTGCCTACCCGAAAGACCTCGAGAGACCCTTCTTCAACCGGGCCTGATGCCCTCCCCTACCATGGCTCGGGAGCAATGACGCGCCCCCTCGCCACTCGCATGGAGACCCGACTTCCCTGGCGCCCCACGAGAGGCTCACTGACCTCGCCGTCGTACCTCGTGAGAAACCGCACACTGGGGCCGCCGCTCGAGAACAACCCCGAGATCCCCCGTCATCGAGAGATGAGGGCCTTCGTCTCCTGCATGGCCTAGAGACCAATCTCGCGACCTCTCTCCAAACGCCTCAGGAGGCTTGACTCCCTTGAGTCCACCCAGTGAGCTCCAAGAGATACCCGTCGCGACTCGAGAGCAGAGCGGGGTTCTTTGCTTCCACTCGAGATGAATGCCTGTCTCCCCGGGTGCGTCTGGAATGCAACCCCGAGATCCCTGTCGCCCCTGGAGAGGAACATTGGCTTCTGGACACAAGCCTAGATGAGGTCTATTGGCCCTGCAGTCACTCGAGAGCAATCCCCAGCTTTCCTTCGCAACTCGAATGGAAGATTGGACTTGCCTGGGCCAACACAAGAGGCAGCCTGAATTCCCCGTCGTAACTCGAGAATCCCGCCGTAACTCGAGGAAAACCACGTGGCTCCCCCGTCATCGCAAGATGAAGCCCTTCCCGCTACAGCGCCTCAGGAGAAGTCCCACGTGAGGAATTGGAGGTCGAAAGGGCACTTGGCACCCTTGAGGCGACCCACAAAGTTCCCCGAAATCCCGGTCTCCCTCGAGAGGAACACTGAGGTTTTCCGGCACCCCCTCCTCTGAGCCCTTTCTCCCCTCCTGATCTGGACAGGAGGGTCGACTCCCCTGCTTTGTCTGGAAGGGGTTCCCGACCTTCCGGTCGCACCTCAGGATGAGGCCGGTCTCACGAAGACATTCCAGACGTGGCCTCGTGGGTGGTTCCACATTCCGTAGGACCCCGATTTCCCGGTCCCCTCTTGATAGGAACCCGATGCCCGGACACCTCTCCGAACTCCTCCCTGTGAATGAAGTCAACACGAAGGGGCAGTTTTTCCGTGCATCGTTCGGAAAAACCCCAGGTTCCAAATACAGCTCGACAAGTGGCCTCTCTCCCCGGGGACATCTCGAGAGGCAAGCGGAGTTCCATGCCTCAACCCAAGACGAGGCCTGACTCTCCTGTCCCCAGTCTGCAGGGACCCTGCGATGGGAGTCTGAAATCAGAGGTACCCTGCGGTTCCTGCCTCACCTGGAGATGAGGCCCTCTTCCAATGCACCAAACCCAGTGGAGTCCCGAGAGGCCCCTCCCACCTCCAGTTTCCCTGGCTTCTCAGAGCCACCATGAGAAGCCCCCTGAGGTCACCTGCACAAGTCGAGGGAACCCAGGGTTTCCTGCCTCAACCCGAGAAAGACCTCGAGAGACCTTCTTCAACACGTCTCGAGGCCAGATTCCCCTACCATGGCTCGGGAGCAATGACGCGCTCCCCTCGCCACTCGCATGGAGACCCGACTTCCCTGGCGCCCCACGAGAGGCTCACTGACCTCGCCGTCGTACCTCATGAGAAACCGCACACTGGGGCCGCCGCTCGAGAACAACCCCGAGATTCCCCGTCATCGAGAGATGAGGGCCTTCGTCTCCTGCATGGCCTAGAGACCAATCTCGCGACCTCTCTCCAAACGCCTCAGGAGGCTTGACTCCCTTGAGTCCACCCAGTGAGCTCCAAGAGATACCCGTCGCGACTCGAGAGCAGAGCGGGGTTCTTTGCTTCCACTCGAGATGAATGCCTGTCTCCCGGGTGCGTCTGGAATGCAACCCCGAGATCCCTGTCGCCCCTGGAGAGGAACATTGGCTTCTGGACACAAGCCTAGATGAGGTCTATTGGCCCTGCAGTCACTCGAGAGCAATCCCCAGCTTTCCTTCGCAACTCGAATGGAAGATTGGACTTGCCTGGGCCAACACAAGAGGCAGCCTGAATTCCCCGTCGTAACTCGAGAATCCCGCCTTAACTCGAGAAAAACCACGTGGCTCCCCCGTCATCGCAAGATGAAGCCCTTTCCCGCTACAGCGCCTCAGGAGAAGTCCCACGTTAGGAATTGGAGGTCGAAAGGGCACTTGGCACCCTTGATGCGACCCACAAAGTTCCCCGAAATCCCTGTCTCCCTCGAGAGGAACACTGAGGTTTTCCGGCACCCCTCCTCTGAGCCCTTTCTCCCCTCCTGATCTGGACAGGAGGGTTGACTCCCCTGCTTTGTCTGGAAGGGGTTCCCGACCTTCCGGTCGCACCTCAGGATGAGGCCGGTCTCACGAAGACATTCCAGACGTGGCCTCGTGGGTGGTTCCACATTCCGTAGGACCCCGATTTCCCGGTCCCTCTTGATAAGAACCCGATGCCCGGACACCTCTCCGAACTGCACCCTGTGAATGCAGTCAACACGAAGGGGCAGTTTTTCCGTGCATTGTTCGGAAAAAAACCCAGGTTCCAAAAACAGCTCGACAAGCGGCCTCTCTCCCCGGGGACATCTCGAGAGGCAAGCGGAGTTCCATGCCTCAACCCAAGACGAGGCCTGACTCTCCTGTCCCCAGTCTGCAGGGACCCTGCGATCGGAGTCTGAAATCAGAGGTACCCTGCGCTTCCTGCCTCAACTGGAGATGAGGCCCTCTTCCAATGCACCAAGCCCAGTGGAGTCCCGAGAGGCCCCTCCCACCTCCAGTTTCCCTGGCTTCTCAGAGCCACCATGAGAAGCCCCCTGAGGTCACCTGCACAAGTCGAGGGAACCCAGGGTTTCCTGCCTCAACCCGAGAAAGACCTCGAGAGACCTTCTTCAACATGTCTCGAGGCCAGATTCCCTACCATGGCTCGGGAGCCGGCCCCTCGCCACTATGGAGACCCGACTTCCCTGGCGCCCACGAGAGGCTCACTGACCTCGCGTCATCTGTGAGAAACCGCACACTGGGGCCGCCGCTGAGAACCCCGATCCCTGCTGGGAGATGAGGGCCTTCGTCTCCTGCATGGCCTGAGGACCAATCTCCTCTCTCCAAACGCCTCAGGAGGCTTGACTCCCTTGAGTCCACCCAGTGAGCTCCAAGAGATACCCGTCGCGCGAGAGCAGAGCGGGGTTCTTTGCTTCCACTCGAGATGAATGCCTGTCTCCCCGGGTGCGTCTGGAATGCCCCCGAGATCCCTGTCGCCCCTGGAGAGGAACATTGGCTTACAAGCCTAGATGAATTCCTGGGTGTGAGCAGTGTTTCCTTCCAACTCCTTGGAAGATTCCTCTTGCCTGCCACAATAGGTTTTCCGGCCACATGTGATTGTTCGAGATCCCCCAACTCGAGAGAAAACCAGTGTTCTCCCCCGTCTCAAGACAAAGCCTTTTGAGTAGTTACAAGATCCCATTAGGAATTGGAGGTGAATGGTTTGGCACTTGTTGGGCCATTGTGCGCTGCAAAGTTCCCAAATCCCTTACCTGCTGTGTCCCTGGCAGGTATTGATTAATCCCCTTCCTGGAAGGAGTAGCTTTCCTGTTTGTGACCTGGGACCCTTGAGTTACTTCTTTGTCTTGGAATAGCCCACCACACCTTTGCTCTGTAGGAAATGCCACTTCACTAAGCATTTTGGAGGGTGGCCTCTGACCAACCACCTTTAGAGAAAAATAAGTTTTCTGAAGAAAAGGTTTAAAATGTTAACACCCTCCGGGCCAGAAGATGATGCAAGTCACCGAAGCTTTTGCCGTGATCGTTCGGAAGAAAAGCCAGGTTTGCTGCAAGACTCGACCCCTTCCCCATTATCCTCTATGCAAACTTAAGGCCTAAACTCCTCTGAAAAATGCAGTGGCCTTGCTCCACCAAACTGGTCTCACCATGAGGTTCCCTGCACCTTCTGGCTGAATGATTCAGCCTCTTTTCCCACTGAGTTTCCTCACTGAGCCCTCCCATTCCATTCCTCTTGATCCTGCCAACATCGAGGGAACCAGGGTTTCCTGCCTCACCCGAAAGACCTCGAAGACCCTTCAACAGCGGGCCAGGGCCCTCCCCTACCATGGCTCGGGAGCAATGACGCGCTCCCCTCGCCACTCGCATGGAGACCCGACTTCCCTGGCGCCCCACGAGAGGCTCACTGACCTCGCCGTCGTACCTCGTGAGAAACCGCACACTGGGGCCGCCGCTCGAGAACAACCCCGAGATTCCCCGTCATCGAGAGATGAGGGCCTTCCTCTCCTGCATGGCCAAGAGACCAATCTCGCGACCTCTCTCCAAACGCCTCAGGAGGCTTGACTCCCTTGAGTCCACCCAGTGAGCTCCAAGAGATACCCGTCGCGACTCGAGAGCAGAGCGGGGTTCTTTGCTTCCACTCGAGATGAATGCCTGTCTCCCCGGGTGCGTCTGGAATGCAACCCCGAGATCCCTGTCGCCCCTGGAGAGGAACATTGCCTTCTGGACACAAGCCTAGATGAGGTCTATTGGCCCTGCAGTCACTCGAGAGCAATCCCCAGCTTTCCTTCGCAACTCGAATGGAAGATTGGACTTGCCTGGGCCAACACAAGAGGCCGCCTGAATTCCCCGTCGTAACTCGAGAATCCCGCCGTAACTCGAGAAAAACCACGTGGCTCCCCCGTCATCGCAAGATGAAGCCCTTCCCGCTACAGCGCCTCAGGAGAAGTCCCACGTGAGGAATTGGAGGTCGAAAGGGCACTTGGCACCCTTGATGCGACCCACAAAGTTCCCCGAAATCCCGGTCTCCCTCGAGAGGAACACTGAGGTTTTCCGGCACCCCTCCTCTGAGCCCTTTCTCCCCTCCTGATCTGGACAGGAGGGTCGACTCCCCTGCTTTGTCTGGAAGGGGTTCCCGACCTTCCGGTCGCACCTCAGGATGAGGCCGGTCTCACGAAGACATTCCAGACGTGGCCTCGTGGGTGGTTCCACATTCCGTAGGACCCCGATTTCCCGGTCCCCTCTGGATAAGAACCCGATGCCCGGACACCTCTCCGAACTCCACCCTGTGAATGAAGTCAACACGAAGGGGCAGTTTTTCCGTGCATCGTTCGGAAAAACCCCAGGTTCCAAATACAGCTCGACAAGCGGCCTCTCTCCCCGGGGACATCTCGAGAGGCAAGCGGAGTTCCATGCCTCAACCCAAGACGAGGCCTGACTCTCCTGTCCCCAGTCTGCAGGGACCCTGCGATCGGAGTCTGAAATCAGAGGTACCCTGCGGTTCCTGCCTCAACTGGAGATGAGGCCCTCTTCCAATGCACCAAACCCAGTGGAGTCCCGAGAGGCCCCTCCCACCTCCAGTTTCCCTGGCTTCTCAGAGCCACCATGAGAAGCCCCCTGAGGTCACCTGCACAAGTCGAGGGAACCCAGGGTTTCCTGCCTCAACCCGAGAAAGACCTCGAGAGACCTTCTTCAACACGTCTCGAGGCCAGATTCCCTACCATGGCTCGGGAGCCGCGCTCCCCTCGCCACTCGCATGGAGACCCGACTTCCCTGGCGCCCCACGAGAGGCTCACTGACCTCGCCGTCACCTCGTGAGAAACCGCACACTGGGGCCGCCGCTCGAGAACCCCGAGATCCCTGCCGAGAGATGAGGGCCTCCGCCTCCTGCATGGCCAAGGAAGCGACCTCTCTCCAAACGCCTCAGGAGGCTTGACTCCCTTGAGTCCACCCAGTGAGCTCCAAGAGATACCCGTCGCGATTCGAGAGCAGAGCGGGTTCTGCTTCCACTCGAGATGAATGCCTGTCTGCGTCTGGGATCTACCCCGAGATCCCTGTCCCTGGAGAGGAACATTGGCTTCAGGACACAAGCCTAGATGAGGTCTTTCCTGCCAACTCCTTTGAAATCCTCTAGCCTGCCTGAATAGGTTTTTCCGGCCACATGTGATTGTTCAGATCCCGCCCAACTGAGAGAACCACCAGTGTTCTCCCCCGTCTCAAGACAAGCCCTTTTGAGTAGTTACAAGATCCCATTAGGAATTGGAGGTCGAATGGGCACTTGATGGGCCATTGTTTGCTGCGTTCCCAAATCCCGACCTGCTGTTTCCCTGGAGGTATTGGATTCCTCCTTCTGAAGAGCCTTTCCTGTTCCTGATCTGGGACCCTTGAGTCCCTTCTTTTCTTGTTATAGCCCACCTCACCTTCGCTCTGTAGAATGCCGGTTCATCGAAGACATTCCAGACGTGGGCTCCTGTGGTTCCACCTTTAGAGAACCCCCCGTTTTCCGAAGAAAAGGTCTTAAAATGTTGACAGGCCTCCGGTCCAGAAGATGATGCAAGTCACCGAAGCTTTTGCATATGATAAGTTGCAGGAAGAAAGCCAGGTTTGCTGCAAGACGAGGCCTGACTCCCCTGTCCCCAGTCTGCAGGGCCTCGATCAGTCTGAAATCAGAGGTACCCTGTCGTTCCTGCCTCAACTTGGGATGAATCTTGAGCCTCTTTCCCACTGAGTGTCCTCACTGAGTTTCCTCATCTCTGAGAGCCCCTGAGATCACCTGCACAAGTCGAGGGAACCCAGGGTTTCCTGCCTCAACCCGAAAGACCTCGAGAGACCTTCTTCAACACGTCTCGAGGCCCTCCCCTACCATGGCTCGGGAGCAATGACGCGCTCCCCTCGCCACTCGCATGGAGACCCGACTTCCCTGGCGCCCCACGAGAGGCTCACCGACCTCGCCGTCGTACCTCGTGAGAAACCGCACACTGGGGCCGCCGCTCGCGAACAACCCCGAGATTCCCCGTCATCGAGAGATGAGGGCCTTCGTCTCCTGCATGGCCTAGAGACCAATCTCGCGACCTCTCTCCAAACGCCTCAGGAGGCTTGACTCCCTTGAGTCCACCCAGTGAGCTCCAAGAGATACCCGTCGCGACTCGAGAGCAGAGCGGGGTTCTTTGCTTCCACTCGAGATGAATGCCTGTCTCCCCGGGTGCTTCTGGAATGCAACCCCGGGATCCCTGTCGCCCCTGGAGAGGAACATTGGCTTCTGGACACAAGCCTAGATGAGGTCTATTGGCCCTGCAGTCACTCGAGAGCAATCCCCAGCTTTCCTTCGCAACTCGAATGGAAGATTGGACTTGCCTGGGCCAACACAAGAGGCAGCCTGAATTCCCCGTCGTAACTCGAGAATCCCACCGTAACTCGAGAAAAACCACGTGGCTCCCCCGTCATCGCAAGATGAAGCCCTTCCCGCTACAGCGCCTCAGGAGAAGTCCCACGTTAGGAATTGGAGGTCGAAAGGGCACTTGGCACCCTTCATGCGACCCACAAAGTTCCCCGAAATCCCGGTCTCCCTCGAGAGGAACACTGAGGTTTTCCGGCACCCCTCCTCTGAGCCCTTTCTCCCCTCCTGATCTGGACAGGAGGGTCGACTCCCCTGCTTTGTCTGGAAGGGGTTCCCGACCTTCCGGTCGCACCTCAGGATGAGGCCGGTCTCACGAAGACATTCCAGACGTGGCCTCGTGGGTGGTTCCACATTCCGTAGGACCCCGATTTCCCGGTCCCCTCTTGATAAGAACCCGATGCCCGGACACCTCTCCGAACTCCACCCTGTGAATGAAGTCAACACGAAGGGGCAGTTTTTCCGTGCATCGTTCGGAAAAACCCCAGGTTCCAAATACAGCTCGACAAGCGGCCTCTCTCCCCGGGGACATCTCGAGAGGCAAGCGGAGTTCCATGCCTCAACCCAAGACGAGGCCTGACTCTCCTGTCCCCAGTCTGCAGGGACCCTGCGATCGGAGTCTGAAATCAGAGGTACCCTGCGGTTCCTGCCTCAACTGGAGATGAGGCCCTCTTCCAATGCACCAAACCCAGTGGAGTCCCGAGAGGCCCCTCCCACCTCCAGTTTCCCTGGCTTCTCAGAGCCACCATGAGAAGCCCCCTGAGGTCACCTGCACAAGTCGAGGGAACCCAGGGTTTCCTGCCTCAACCCGGGAAAGACCTCGAGAGACCTTCTTCAACACGTCTCGAGGCCAGATTCCCCTACCATGGCTCGGGAGCAATGACGCGCTCCCCTCGCCACTCGCATGGAGACCCGACTTCCCTGGCGCCCCACGAGAGGCTCACTGACCTCGCCGTCGTACCTCGTGAGAAACCGCACACTGGGGCCGCCGCTCGAGAACAACCCCGAGATTCCCCGTCATCGAGAGATGAGGGCCTTCGTCTCCTGCATGGCCTCGAGACCAATCTCGCGACCTCTCTCCAAACGCCTCAGGAGGCTTGACTCCCTTGAGTCCACCCAGTGAGCTCCAAGAGATACCCGTCGCGACTCGAGAGCAGAGCGGGGTTCTTTGCTTCCACTCGAGATGAATGCCTGTCCCCGGGTGCGTCTGGAATGCAACCCCGAGATCCCTGTCGCCCCTGGAGAGGAACATTGGCTTCTGGACACAAGCCTAGATGAGGTCTATTGGCCCTGCAGTCACTCGAGAGCAATCCCCAGCTTTCCTTCGCAACTCGAATGGAAGATTGGACTTGCCTGGGCCAACACAAGAGGCAGCCTGAATTCCCCGTCGTAACTCGAGAATCCCGCCGTAACTCGAGAAAAACCACGTGGCTCCCCCGTCATCGCAAGATGAAGCCCTTTCCCGCTACAGCGCCTCAGGAGAAGTCCCACGTTAGGAATTGGAGGTCGAAAGGGCACTTGGCACCCTTGATGCGACCCACAAAGTTCCCCGAAATCCCGGTCTCCCTCGAGAGGAACACTGAGGTTTTCCGGCACCCCTCCTCTGAGCCCTTTCTCCCCTCCTGATCTGGACAGGAGGGTCGACTCCCCTGCTTTGTCTGGAAGGGGTTCCCGACCTTCCGGTCGCACCTCAGGATGAGGCCGGTCTCACGAAGACATTCCAGACGTGGCCTCGTGGGTGGTTCCACATTCCGTAGGACCCCGATTTCCCGGTCCCCTCTTGATAAGAACCCGATGCCCGGACACCTCTCCGAACTCCACCCTGTGAATGAAGTCAACACGAAGGGGCAGTTTTTCCGTGCATCGTTCGGAAAAACCCCAGGTTCCAAATACAGCTCGACAAGTGGCCTCTCTCCCCGGGGACATCTCGAGAGGCAAGCGGAGTTCCATGCCTCAACCCAAGACGAGGCCTGACTCTCCTGTCCCCAGTCTGCAGGGACCCTGCGATCGGAGTCTGAAATCAGAGGTACCCTGCGGTTCCTGCCTCAACTGGAGATGAGGCCCTCTTCCAATGCACCAAACCCAGTGGAGTCCCGAGAGGCCCCTCCCACCTCCAGGTTCCCTGGCTTCTCAGAGCCACCATGAGAAGCCCCCTGAGGTCACCTGCACAAGTCGAGGGAACCCAGGGTTTCCTGCCTCAACCCGGGAAAGACCTCGAGAGACCTTCTTCAACACGTCTCGAGGCCAGATTCCCCTACCATGGCCGGGAGCCGGCTCCCCCTCGCCACTGCATGGAGACCCGACTTCCCTGGCGCCCACGAGAGGCTCACTGACCTCGCGTCGTCCTCGTGAGAAACCGCACACTGGCCGCCGCTGAGAACCGATCCACCGCTGAGAGCCATGAGGGCCCCTCCCATGCATGGCCATGAGGAATCCTCTCTCCAAACGCCACAGGAGGCTTGACTCCCTTGAGTCCCCCAGTGAGCTCCAAGAGATACCCCCAGAGCAGAGCGGCCTTCTTTGCTTGTGCTTGAGTGAATGCCTGTCTCCCCGGGGGGCCCCGAGATCCCTGTCGCCCCTGGAGAGGAACATTGGCTTCAGGACACAAGCCTGATGAATTCCTGGCTGTGACAGTGTTTCACTCCAACTCCCTTGGAAATCCTCTAGCCTGCCTGAATAGGACTTGCCGGCCACATGTGCAACTGAATCCCTCCCAACTGAGAAGAGGCAGGAGTGGCTCCCCCGTCTCAAGACAAGCCCTTTTGAGTAGTAGGAGAAGTCCCACGTTAGGAATTGGAGGTCGAAAGGGCACTTGGCACCCTTGATGCGCCACAAAGTTTCCGAAATCCCTCTCCCTGGAGGAACACTGATTTTCCCTCCTCTGAGCCCTTTCTGTTTCTGACCTGGGATTTCGAGTCCCTGCTTTGTCTGGAAGGGTTCCACACCTTCGCTCTCAGGAAGGCCGGTTCACGAAGACATTCCAGACGTGGCCTCTGGGTGGTTCCACATTTAGAGATTTCCCGGTTTCTGAAGAAAAGGCCCGATGCCCGGACACCCTCCGAACTCCACCTGTGATGCAAGTCACCGAAGCTTTTTCCGTGCATCGTTCGGAAAAACCCAGGTTCTGCAAGACTCGACCCCTTCCCCACATCCTCTAGGCCCCTTCATGCCTAAAAACGACTCTGTCCCCAGAGGGGCCTTGTCCCCAAACTTGGCCTCACCCTGCGGTTCCTGCCTTCTGGCTGAATGAGGCCCTCTTCCACCACCCAGTTTCCCTGAGGCCCTCCCACCTCCATTCCCTGGCTTCTCAGAGCCACCATTGAAGCCCCCTGAGGTCACCTGCACAAGTCCCCCACCCTGCCTCGCCGAAAGACCTCGAGAGACTTCCACGTCTGGGCCAGGCCCCTACCATGGCTCGGGAGCAATGACGCGCTCCCCTCGCCACTCGCATGGAGACCCGACTTCCCTGGCGCCCCACGAGAGGCTCACTGACCTCGCCGTCGTACCTCGTGAGAAACCGCACACTGGGGCCGCCGCTCGAGAACAACCCCGAGATTCCCCGTCATCGAGAGATGAGGGCCTTCGTCTCCTGCATGGCCTAGAGACCAATCTCGCGACCTCTCTCCAAACGCCTCAGGAGGCTTGACTCCCTTGAGTCCACCCAGTGAGCTCCAAGAGATACCCGTCGCGATTCGAGAGCAGAGCGGGGTTCTTTGCTTCCACTCGAGATGAATGCCTGTCTCCCCGGGTGCGTCTGGAATGCAACCCCGAGATCCCTGTCGCCCCTGGAGAGGAACATTGGCTTCTGGACACAAGCCTAGATGAGGTCTATTGGCCCTGCAGTCACTCGAGAGCAATCCCCAGCTTTCCTTCGCAACTCGAATGGAAGATTGGACTTGCCTGGGCCAACACAAGAGGCAGCCCGAATTCCCCGTCGTAACTCGAGAATCCCGCCGTAACTCGAGAAAAACCACGTGGCTCCCCCGTCATCGCAAGATGAAGCCCTTCCCGCTACAGCGCCTCAGGAGAAGTCCCACGTTAGGAATTGGAGGTCGAAAGGGCACTTGGCACCCTTGATGCGACCCACAAAGTTCCCCGAAATCCCGGTCTCCCTCGAGAGGAACACTGAGGTTTTCCGGCACCCCCTCCTCTGAGCCCTTTCTCCCCTCCTGATCTGGACAGGAGGGTCGACTCCCCTGCTTTGTCTGGAAGGGGTTCCCGACCTTCCGGTCGCACCTCAGGATGAGGCCGGTCTCACGAAGACATTCCAGACGTGGCCTCGTGGGTGGTTCCACATTCCGTAGGACCCCGATTTCCCGGTCCCCTCTTGATAAGAACCCGATGCCCGGACACCTCTCCGAACTCCACCCTGTGAATGAAGTCAACACGAAGGGGCAGTTTTTCCGTGCATCGTTCGGAAAAAACCCCAGGTTCCAAATACAGCTCGACAAGCGGCCTCTCTCCCCGGGGACATCTCGAGAGGCATGCGGAGTTCCATGCCTCAACCCAAGACGAGGCCTGACTCTCCTGTCCCCAGTCTGCAGGGACCCTGCGATCGGAGTCTGAAATCAGAGGTACCCTGCGGTTCCTGCCTCAACTGGAGATGAGGCCCTCTTCCAATGCACCAAACCCAGTGGAGTCCCGAGAGGCCTCTCCCACCTCCAGTTTCCCTGGCTTCTCAGAGCCACCATGAGAAGCCCCCTGAGGTCACCTGCACAAGTCGAGGGAACCCAGGGTTTCCTGCCTCAACCCGGGAAAGACCTCGAGAGACCTTCTTCAACACGTCTCGAGGCCAGATTCCCCTACCATGGCTCGGGAGCAATGACGCGCTCCCCTCGCCACTCGCATGGAGACCCGACTTCCCTGGCGCCCCACGAGAGGCTCACTGACCTCGCCGTCGTACCTCGTGAGAAACCGCACACTGGGGCCGCCGCTCGAGAACAACCCCGAGATTCCCCGTCATCGAGAGATGAGGGCCTTCGTCTCCTGCATGGCCTAGAGACCAATCTCGCGACCTCTCTCCAAACGCCTCAGGAGGCTTGACTCCCTTGAGTCCACCCAGTGAGCTCCAAGAGATACCCGTCGCGATTCGAGAGCAGAGCGGGGTTCTTTGCTTCCACTCGAGATGAATGCCTGTCTCCCCGGGTGCGTCTGGAATGCAACCCCGAGATCCCTGTCGCCCCTGGAGAGGAACATTGGCTTCTGGACACAAGCCTAGATGAGGTCTATTGGCCCTGCAGTCACTCGAGAGCAATCCCCAGCTTTCCTTCGCAACTCGAATGGAAGATTGGACTTGCCTGGGCCAACACAAGAGGCAGCCTGAATTCCCCGTCGTAACTCGAGAATCCCGCCGTAACTCGAGAAAAACCACGTGGCTCCCCCGTCATCGCAAGATGAAGCCCTTTCCCGCTACAGCGCCTCAGGAGAAGTCCCACGTTAGGAATTGGAGGTCGAAAGGGCACTTGGCACCCTTGATGCGACCCACAAAGTTCCCCGAAATCCCGGTCTCCCTCGAGAGGAACACTGAGGTTTTCCGGCACCCCTCCTCTGAGCCCTTTCTCCCCTCCTGATCTGGACAGGAGGGTTGACTCCCCTGCTTTGTCTGGAAGGGGTTCCCGACCTTCCGGTCGCACCTCAGGATGAGGCCGGTCTCACGAAGACATTCCAGACGTGGCCTCGTGGGTGGTTCCACATTCCGTAGGACCCCGATTTCCCGGTCCCCTCTTGATAAGAACCCGATGCCCGGACACCTCTCCGAACTCCACCCTGTGAATGAAGTCAACACGAAGGGGCAGTTTTTCCGTGCATCGTTCGGAAAAACCCCAGGTTCCAAATACAGCTCGACAAGCGGCCTCTCTCCCCGGGGACATCTCGAGAGGCAAGCGGAGTTCCATGCCTCAACCCAAGACGAGGCCTGACTCTCCTGTCCCCAGTCTGCAGGGACCCTGCGATCGGAGTCTGAAATCAGAGGTACCCTGTGGTTCCTGCCTCAACTGGAGATGAGGCCCTCTTCCAATGCACCAAACCCAGTGGAGTCCCGAGAGGCCCCTCCCACCTCCAGTTTCCCTGGCTTCTCAGAGCCACCATGAGAAGCCCCCTGAGGTCACCTGCACAAGTCGAGGGAACCCAGGGTTTCCTGCCTCAACCCGGGAAAGACCTCGAGAGACCTTCTTCAACACGTCTCGAGGCCAGATTCCCCTACCATGGCTCGGGAGCCGGCCCCTCGCCACTCGCATGGAGACCCACTTCCCTGGCGCCCCAGAGGCTCAGGACCTGCCGTCGCCTCGTGAGAAACCGCACACTGGGGCCGCCGCTGAGAACAACCCCGCCCATGAGGGCCTTCGTCCCTGCATGGTCCTGAGAATCTCGCGACCTCTCTCCAAACGCCTCAGGAGGCTTGACTCCCTTGAGTCCACCCAGTGAGCTCCAAGAGATACCCCGAAGAGCAGAGCGGGGTTCTTTGCTTCCACTCGAGATGAATGCCTGTCTCCCCGGGTGCGTCTGGAATGCAACCCCGAGATCCCTGTCGCCCCTGGAGAGGAACATTGGCTTCTGGACACAAGCCTAGAAGTCATTCCTGGCAGTCACAGAGTTTCCTTCAAGCTCCTTGGAAATCCTCTCAGCCTGCCTGAATAGGTTTTGCCGGCCACATGTGATTGTTCAGAGCCTCCCAACTGAGAGAACCACGTGTTCTCCCCCGTCTAAAGACAAATTCCTTTGAGTAGTTACAAGACCCATTAGGAATTGGAGGTCGAAAGGGCACTTGGCACCCTTGTTTGCCACAAAGTTCCCGAAATCCCTCTCCCTGGAGGAACCCTGGCAGGTCTTGATTTCTCTCCTGATCTGGAAGGAGTCCCTCCCCTGTCTGGAACTGGGACCTTGATCCCTTCTTGTCGCAGCCTTCCAGACCTTGCTCTGTAGGGAAGCCACTTTTCCAATGCTTTTTGGAGGGTGGCTCTGATCAACTTCCCGAGCCCGGACACCTCTTGAAGAAATGGTCTGAAACCTTCCAACTCCCCCTGTGAAATGATGCAAACACCGAAGCTTTGCATGTGATAAGTTCAGGAAGAAAGCCTGGTTTGTCGCAAGACTCCCACTCTCCCCACATCCTCGAGGCAGGACTTCTGCCTCAAACTACTTTGAACCCTAAAGTGCGGGCCCTGCTCACCGAAACAGGGTCTCACCATGCGGTTCTCTTCCTTCTTACCTTCTGGATGAATTCATTGAGCCTCCAAACCCAGTGAGTTTCCCTGAGCTTCCTCATTCCATTCCTTGAGCTCCTCAGAGCCACCATTGAGCAAGCAGAGGTCACCTGGTCTTCGCCCACCCTGCCTCTCCCTCGAAGACCCTTCAACAGCCGGGCCAGGTCCGGCCCCTACCATGGCTCGGGAGCAATGACGCGCTCCCCTCGCCACTCGCATGGAGACCCGACTTCCCTGGCGCCCCACGAGAGGCTCACTGACCTCGCCGCCGTACCTCGTGAGAAACCGCACACTGGGGCCGCCGCTCGAGAACAACCCCGAGATTCCCCCGTCATCGAGAGATGAGGGCCTTCGTCTCCTGCATGGCCTAGAGACCACTCTCGCGACCTCTCTCCAAAGGCCTCAGGAGGCTTGACTCCCTTGAGTCCACCCAGTGAGATCCAAGAGATACCCGTCGCGATTCGAGAGCAGAGCGGGGTTCTTTGCTTCCACTCGAGATGAATGCCTGTCTCCCCGGGTGCGTCTGGAATGCAACCCCGAGATCCCTGTCGCCCCTGGAGAGGAACATTGGCTTCTGGACACAAGCCTAGATGAGGTCTATTGGCCCTGCAGTCACTCGAGAGCAATCCCCAGCTTTCCTTCGCAACTCGAATGGAAGATTGGACTTGCCTGGGCCAACACAAGAGGCAGCCTGAATTCCCCGTCGTAACTCGAGAATCCCGCCAACTCGAGAAAAACCACGTGGCTCCCCCGTCATCGCAAGATGAAGCCCTCCCGCTACAGCGCCTCAGGAGAAGTCCCACGTTAGGAATTGGAGGTCGAAAGGGCACTTGGCACCCTTGATGCGACCCACAAAGTTCCCCGAAATCCTGGTCTCCCTCGAGAGGAACACTGAGGTTTTCCGGCACCCCTCCTCTGAGCCCTTTCTCCCCTCCTGATCTGGACAGGAGGGTCGACTCCCCTGCTTTGTCTGGAAGGGGTTCCCGACCTTCCGGTCGCACCTCAGGATGAGGCCGGTCTCACGAAGACATTCCAGACGTGGCCTCGTGGGTGGTTCCACATTCCGTAGGACCCCGATTTCCCGGTCCCCTCTTGATAAGAACCCGATGCCCGGACACCTCTCCGAACTCCACCCTGTGAATGAAGTCAACACGAAGGGTTTTCCGTGCATCGTCGGAAAAACCCCAGGTTCCAAATACAGCTCGACAAGTGGCCTCTCTCCCCGGGGACATCTCGAGAGGCAAGCGGAGTTCCATGCCTCAACCCAAGACGAGGCCTGACTCTCCTGTCCCCAGTCTGCAGGGACCCTGCGATCGGAGTCTGAAATCAGAGGTACCCTGCGGTTCCTGCCTCAACTGGAGATGAGGCCCTCTTCCAATGCACCAAACCCAGTGGAGTCCCGAGAGGCCCCTCCCACCTCCAGTTTCCCTGGCTTCTCAGAGCCACCATGAGAAGCCCCCTGAGGTCACCTGCACAAGTCGAGGGAACCCAGGGTTTCCTGCCTCAACCCGAGAAAGACCTCGAGAGACCTTCTTCAACACGTCTCGAGGCCAGATTCCCCTACCATGGCTCGGGAGCAATGACGCGCTCCCCTCGCCACTCGCATGGAGACCCGACTTCCCTGGCGCCCCACGAGAGGCTCACTGACCTCGCCGTCGTACCTCGTGAGAAACCGCACACTGGGGCCGCCGCCGAGAACAACCCCGAGATTCCCCGTCATCGAGAGATGAGGGCCTTCGTCTCCTGCATGGCCTAGAGACCAATCTCGCGACCTCTCTCCAAACGCCTCAGGAGGCTTGACTCCCTTGAGTCCACCCAGTGAGCTCCAAGAGATACCCGTCGCGACTCGAGAGCAGAGCGGGGTTCTTTGCTTCCACTCGAGATGAATGCCTGTCTCCCGGGTGCGTCTGGAATGCAAGCCCGAGATCCCTGTCGCCCCTGGAGAGGAACATTGGCTTCTGGACACAAGCCTAGATGAGGTCTATTGGCCCTGCAGTCACTCGAGAGCAATCCCCAGCTTTCCTTCGCAACTCGAATGGAAGATTGGACTTGCCTGGGCCAACACAAGAGGCAGCCTGAATTCCCCGTCGTAACTCGAGAATCCCGCCGTAACTCGAGAAAAACCACGTGGCTCCCCCGTCATCGCAAGATGAAGCCCTTCCCGCTACAGCCTCAGGAGAAGTCCCACGTTAGGAATTGGAGGTCGAAAGGGCACTTGGCACCCTTGATGCGACCCACAAAGTTCCCCGAAATCCCGGTCTCCCTCGAGAGGAACACTGAGGTTTTCCGGCACCCCTCCTCTGAGCCCTTTCTCCCCTCCTGATCTGGACCGGAGGGTCGACTCCCCTGCTTTGTCTGGAAGGGGTTCCCGACCTTCCGGTCGCACCTCAGGGTGAGGCCGGTCTCACGAAGGCATTCCAGACGTGGCCTCGTGGGTGGTTCCACATTCCGTAGGACCCCAATTTCCCGGTCCCCTCTTGATAAGAACCCGATGCCCGGACACCTCTCCGAACTCCACCCTGTGAATGAAGTCAACACGAAGGGGCAGTTTTTTTCCGTGCATCGTTCGGAAAAAACCCCAGGTTCCAAATACAGCTCGACAAGTGGCCTCTCTCCCGGGGACATCTCGAGAGGCAAGCAGAGTTCCATGCCTCAACCCAAGACGAGGCCTGACTCTCCTGTCCCCAGTCTGCAGGGACCCCGCGATCGGAGTCTGAAATCAGAGGTACCCTGCGGTTCCTGCCTCAACTGGAGATGAGGCCCTCTTCCAATGCACCAAACCCAGTGGAGTCCCGAGAGGCCCCGCCCACCTCCAGTTTGCCTGGCTTCTCAGAGCCACCATGAGAAGCCCCCTGAGGTCGCCTGCACAAGTCGAGGGAACCCAGGGTTTCCTGCCTCAACCCGAGAAAGACCTCGAGAGACCTTCTTCAACACGTCTCGAGGCCAGATTCCCTACCATGGCTCGGGAGCCGGCCCCTCGCCACTCGATGGAGACCCGACTCCCTGGCGCCCCACGAGAGGCTCACTGACCTGCCGTCATCTCGAGGAACCGCACATGGGGCCCGCTGAGAACCCCATCACTGCTGGGAGCCAGTGAGGGCCTCCGCCCATGATGGTCATGAGGAAGGACTCTCCAAACGCCTCGAGGCTTCTTGAGTCCACCCAGTGAGCTCCAAGAGATACCCCCATTCGAGAGCAGAGCGGGCTTCTTTGCTTCCACTCGAGATGAATGCCTGTCTCCCCGGGTGCCTCTGCCCCATCCCTCCCTGGAGAGGACATTGGCTTCAGACCAAGTAGATGAATTCCTGGGTCTGACAGTGTTTCCTACCAAACTCCTTGGAAACTCGCCTGGAAGAATTGGTTTCCCGCCACATGTGATTGTTCAGAGCCTCCCAACTGTGAGAGGCAGGAGATGTTCCCCTCGTCTCAAGACAAAGCCTTTGAGTAGTTACAAGACCATTAGAAATTGGAGGTGAAAGGTTTTTCACTTGTTGGGCCATTGTTTGAGGTTAAGTTCCCAAATCCCTTACCTGAGGGTCCCTGGCAGTGTATTGATTAATATCTTGGTCTGAGAGGCTTTAATGTTTGTAACCTGGGACCCTTGAGTTGCCCTTTCTTGTTAGGGCCCACCACCCTTGCTCTGTAGGAAGGCAACTTCTAATGCTTTCTTGAGGGTGGCTCTCACCAACCACCTTTAGAGAAACCCCGTTCTCTGAAGAAAAGGTCTTAAAATGTTAACCGGCCTCCGAACTAGAAGATGATGCAAATCACCGAAGCATTTGATAAGCATCGTGCAGGAAAAACCCAGGTTTACTGCAAGACTCGACCCTTCCCCCACATCCTCGAGGCATAACTTAAGGCCTAACCCAACTCTGAAAACTAAAGTGCGGGCCTTGTTCACCAAACCTGGTCTGACCTATGGTTCTTTCTTCCTGCCTTCTGGCTGAATGATTCAGCCTCTTTGCCACCCAGTGGAGCTCCATTCCTCTTCTAGCCACCATGAACCCCTGAGGTCACCAGAGGGAACCCAGGGTTTCCTGCCTCAACCCGAAGACCCTGAGACCTTCTTCAACGTCCCCGCCCCTACCATGGCTCGGGAGCAATGACGCGCTCCCCTCGCCACTCGCATGGAGACCCGACTTCCCTGGCGCCCCACGAGAGGCTCACTGACCTCGCCGTCGTACCTCGTGAGAAACCGCACACTGGGGCCGCCGCTCGAGAACAACCCCGAGATTCCCCGTCATCGAGAGATGAGGGCCTTCGTCTCCTGCATGGCCTAGAGACCAATCTCGCGACCTCTCTCCAAACGCCTCAGGAGGCTTGACTCCCTTGAGTCCACCCAGTGAGCTCCAAGAGATACCCGTCGCGATTCGAGAGCAGAGCGGGGTTCTTTGCTTCCACTCGAGATGAATGCCTGTCTCCCGGGTGCGTCTGGAATGCAACCCCGAGATCCCTGTCGCCCCTGGAGAGGAACATTGGCTTCTGGACACAAGCCTAGATGAGGTCTATTGGCCCTGCAGTCACTCGAGAGCAATCCCCAGCTTTCCTTCGCAACTCGAATGGAAGATTGGACTTGCCTGGGCCAACACAAGAGGCGGCCTGAATTCCCCGTCGTAACTCGAGTATCCCGCCGTAACTCGAGAAAAACCACGTGGTTCCCCCGTCATCGCAAGATGAAGCCCTTCCCGCTACAGCGCCTCAGGAGAAGTCCCACGTTAGGAATTGGAGGTCGAAAGGGCACTTGGCACCCTTGATGCGACCCACAAAGTTCCCCGAAATCCCGGTCTCCCTCGAGAGGAACACTGAGGTTTCCCGGCACCCCCTCCTCTGAGCCTTTCTCCCCTCATCATCTGGACAGGAGGGTCGACTCCCCTGCTTTGTCTGGAAGGGGTTCCCGACCTTCCGGTCGCACCTCAGGATGAGGCCGGTCTCACGAAGACATTCCAGACGTGGCCTCGTGGGTGGTTCCACATTCCGTAGGACCCCGATTTCCCGGTCCCCTCTTGATAAGAACCCGATGCCCGGACACCTCTCCGAACTCCACCCTGTGAATGAAGTCAACACGAAGGGGCAGTTTTCCGTGCATCGTTCGGAAAAACCCCAGGTTCCAAATACAGCTGGACAAGCGGCCTCTCTCCCCGGGGACATCTCGAGAGGCAAGCGGAGTTCCATGCCTCAACCCAAGACGAGGCCTGACTCTCCTGTCCCCAGTCTGCAGGGACCCTGCGATCGGAGTCTGAAATCAGAGGTACCCTGCGGTTCCTGCCTCAACTGGAGATGAGGCCCTCTTCCAATGCACCAAACCCAGTGGAGTCCCGAGAGGCCCCTCTCACCTCCAGTTTCCCTGGCTTCTCAGAGCCACCATGAGAAGCCCCCTGAGGTCACCTGCACAAGTCGAGGGAACCCAGGGTTTCCTGCCTCAACCCGAGAAAGACCTCGAGAGACCTTCTTCAACACGTCTCGAGGCCAGATTCCCCTACCATGGCTCGGGAGCAATGACGCGCTCCCCTCGCCACTCGCATGGAGACCCGACTTCCCTGGCGCCCCACGAGAGGCTCACTGACCTCGCCGTCGTACCTCGTGAGAAACCGCACACTGGGGCCGCCGCTCGAGAACAACCCCGAGATTCCCCGTCATCGAGAGATGAGGGCCTTCGTCTCCTGCATGGCCTAGCGACCAATCTCGCGACCTCTCTCTAAACGCCTCAGGAGGCTTGACTCCCTTGAGTCCACCCAGTGAGCTCCAAGAGATACCCGTCGCGATTCGAGAGCAGAGCGGGGTTCTTTGCTTCCACTCGAGATGAATGCCTGTCTCCCGGGTGCGTCTGGAATGCAACCCCGAGATCCCTGTCGCCCCTGGAGAGGAACATTGGCTTCTGGACACAAGCCTAGATGAGGTCTATTGGCCCTGCAGTCACTCGAGAGCAATCCCCAGCTTTCCTTCGCAACTCGAATGGAAGATTGGACTTGCCTGGGCCAACACAAGAGGCAGCCTGAATTCCCCGTCGTAACTCGAGAATCCCGCCGTAACTCGAGAAAAACCACGTGGCTCCCCCGTCATCGCAAGATGAAGCCCTTTCCCGCTACAGCGTCTCAGGAGAAGTCCCACGTTAGGAATTGGAGGTCGAAAGGGCACTTGGCACCCTTGATGCGACCCACAAAGTTCCCCGAAATCCCGGTCTCCCTCGAGAGGAACACTGAGGTTTTCCGGCACCACCTCCTCTGAGCCCTTCTCCCCTCCTGATCTGGACAGGAGGGTCGACTCCCCTGCTTTGTATGGAAGGGGTTCCCGACCTTCCGGTCGCACCTCAGGATGAGGCCTGTCTCACGAAGACATTCCAGACGTGGCCTCGTGGGTGGTTCCACATTCCGTAGGACCCCGATTTCCCGGTCCCCTCTTGATAAGAACCCGATGCCCGGACACCTCTCCGAACTCCACCCTGTGAATGAAGTCAACACGAAGGGGCAGTTTTTCCGTGCATCGTTCGGAAAAACCCCAGGTTCCAAATACAGCTCGACAAGCGGCCTCTCTCACGGGGACATCTCTAGAGGCAAGCGGAGTTCCATGCCTCAACCCAAGACGAGGCCTGACTCTCCTGTCCCCAGTCTGCAGGGACCCTGCGATCGGAGTCTGAAATCAGAGGTACCCTGCGGTTCCTGCCTCAACTGGAGATGAGGCCCTCTTCCAATGCACCAAACCCAGTGGAGTCCCGAGAGGCCCCTCCCACCTCCAGTTTCCCTGGCTTCTCAGAGCCACCATGAGAAGCCCCCTGAGGTCACCTGCACAAGTCGAGGGAACCCAGGGTTTCCTGCCTCAACCCGAGAAAGACCTCGAGAGACCTTCTTCAACACGTCTCGAGGCCAGATTCCCTACCATGGCTCGGGAGCCGGCCCCTCGCCACTGCATGGAGACCCGATTCCCTGGCGCCCCACGAGAGGCTCACTGACCTCGCCGTCGTACCTCTGAGAAACCGCACACTGGGGCCGCCGCTGAGAACCCCGACTGCCGGAGCCAGAGATGAGGGCCTCCGTCTCCTGCATGGTCAGAGGAACGACCTCTCTCCAAACGCAGGAGGCTTGACTTCTTGAGTCCACCCAGTGAGCTCCAAGAGATACCCCCGAAACCAGAGCGGGTTCTTTGCTTCCACTCGAGATGAATGCCTGTCTCCCGGGTGCGTCTGGAATGCAACCCCGAGATCCCTGTCGCCCCTGGAGAGGAACATTGGCTTCAGACCAAGTTAGATAATTCCTGGGTGTGACAGTGTTTCCTTCGCAACTCCTTGGAAATTCTTGCCTGCCTGAATAGGTTGCCGCCACATGTGATTGTTCAGAGCCTCCCAACTCGAGAGGCACCAGTGTTCCCCGTCATCGCAAGATGAAGCCCTTTTGAGAAGTTACAAGATCATTAGAAATTGGAGGTCGAAGGGCACTTGGCACCCTTGATGCGCCACAAAGTTCCCAAATCCCTCTCCTCTAGAGGAACCCTGAGGTTTGATTAACCCCCTCCTCTAAGAGTCCCTTTCCTGTCTGGATCTGGGACCCTCGAGTCACCCTTTTCTTGGAAGGGCCCACCTCACCTTCGCTCTCAGGATGAGGCCGGTCTCACGAAGACATTCCAGACGTGGCCTCGTGGGTGGTTCCACATTTTAGAGATTTCCCGGTTTCTGAAGAAAAGGTCTTAAAATGTTAACACCCTCCGCCAGAAGATGATGCAGTCACCGAAGCTTTTTCCGTGCATCGTTCGGAAAAACCCCAGGTTCCAGCTCGACTCGACCCCTCTCCCCGGGGACATCTCGAGAGGCAAGCGGAACTGCTCTGAAAAAGTCTGCTGGCCTTGTTCACCGAAACTCTGGTCTCACCCTGTCGTTCTTTCTTACCTTCTGCCTCAATGAGATGAGGCCTCTTTTCCACTGGAGTCCCACTGAGCCCTCCCATTCCATTCTCCAGAGCCACCATGAACATTGAACAAGCAGGGCCCTGGTTTCTGCCTACCCGAAAGACCTCGAGAGACCTTCTTCAACACGTCTGAGGCCCTCCCCTACCATGGCTCGGGAGCAATGACGCGCTCCCCTCGCCACTCGCATGGAGACCCGACTTCCCTGGCGCCCCACGAGAGGCTCACTGACCTCGCCGTCGTACCTCGTGAGAAACCGCACACTGGGGCCGCCGCTCGAGAACAACCCCGAGATTCCCCCGTCATCGAGAGATGAGGGCCTTCGTCTCCTGCATGGCCTAGAGACCAATCTCGCGACCTCTCTCCAAACGCCTCAGGAGGCTTGACTCCCTTGAGTCCACCCAGTGAGCTCCAAGAGATACCCGTCGCGACTCGAGAGCAGAGCGGGGTTCTTTGCTTCCACTCGAGATGAATGCCTGTCTCCCCGGGTGCGTCTGGAATGCAACCCCGAGATCCCTGTCGCCCCTGGAGAGGAACATTGGCTTCTGGACACAAGCCTAGATGAGGTCATTTGGCCCTGCAGTCACTCGAGAGCAATCCCCAGCTTTCCTTCGCAACTGGAATGGAAGATTGGACTTGCCTGGGCCAACACAAGAGGCAGCCTGAATTCCCCGTCGCAACTCGAGAATCCCGCCGTAACTCGAGAAAAACCACGTGGCTCCCCCGTCATCGCAAGATGAAGCCCTTCCCGCTACAGCGTCTCAGGAGAAGTCCCACGTTAGGAATTGGAGGTCGAAAGGGCACTTGGCACCCTTGATGCGACCCACAAAGTTCCCCGAAATCCCGGTCTCCCTCGAGAGGAACACTGAGGTTTTCCGGCACCCCCTCCTCTGAGCCCTTTCTCCCCGCCTGATCTGGACAGGGGGGTCGACTCCCCTGCTTTGTCTGGAAGGGGTTCCCGACCTTCCGGTCGCACCTCAGGATGAGGCCGGTCTCACGAAGACATTCCAGACGTGGCCTCGTGGGTGGTTCCACATTCCGTAGGACCCCGATTTCCCGGTCCCCTCTTGATAAGAACCCGATGCCCGGACACCTCTCCGAACTCCACCCTGTGAATGAAGTCAACACGAAGGGGCAGTTTTTCCGTGCATCGTTCGGAAAAACCCCAGGTTCCAAATACAGCTCGACAAGCGGCCTCTCTCCCCGGGGACATCTCGAGAGGCAAGCGGAGTTCCATGCCTCCACCCAAGACGAGGCCTGACTCTCCTGTCCCCAGTCTGCAGGGACCCTGCGATCGGAGTCTGAAATCAGAGGTACCCTGCGGTTCCTGCCTCAACTGGAGATGAGGCCCTCTTCCAATGCACCAAACCCAGTGGAGTCCCGAGAGGCCCCTCCCACCTCCAGTTTCCCTGGCTTCTCAGAGCCACCATGAGAAGCCCCCTGAGGTCACCTGCACAAGTCGAGGGAACCCAGGGTTTCCTGCCTCAACCCGAGAAAGACCTCGAGAGACCTTCTTCAACACGTCTCGAGGCCAGATTCCCCTACCATGGCTCGGGAGCAATGACGCGCTCCCCTCGCCACTCGCATGGAGACCCGACTTCCCTGGCGCCCCACGAGAGGCTCACTGACCTCGCCGTCGTACCTCGTGAGAAACCGCACACTGGGGCCGCCGCTCGAGAACAACCCCGAGATTCCCCCGTCATCGAGAGATGAGGGCCTTCGTCTCCTGCATGGCCTAGAGACCAATCTCGCGACCTCTCTCCAAACGCCTCAGGAGGCTTGACTCCCTTGAGTCCACCCAGTGAGCTCCAAGAGATACCCGTCGCGATTCGAGAGCAGAGCGGGGTTCTTTGCTTCCACTCGAGATGAATGCCTGTCTCCCCGGGTGCGTCTGGAATGCAACCCCGAGATCCCTGTCGCCCCTGGAGAGGAACATTGGCTTCTGGACACAAGCCTAGATGAGGTCTATTGGCCCTGCAGTCACTCGAGAGCAATCCCCAGCTTTCCTTCGCAACTCGAATGGAAGATTGGACTTGCCTGGGCCAACACAAGAGGCAGCCTGAATTCCCCGTCGTAACTCGAGAATCCCGCCGTAACTCGAGAAAAACCACGTGGCTCCCCCGTCATCGCAAGATGAAGCCCTTTCCCGCTACAGCGTCTCAGGAGAAGTCCCACGTTAGGAATTGGAGGTCGAAAGGGCACTTGGCACCCTTGATGCGACCCACAAAGTTCCCCGAAATCCCGGTCTCCCTCGAGAGGAACACTGAGGTTTTCCGGCACCCCTCCTCTGAGCCCTTTCTCCCCTCCTGATCTGGACAGGAGGGTCGACTCCCCTGCTTTGTCTGGAAGGGGTTCCCGACCTTCCGGTCGCACCTCAGGATGAGGCCGGTCTCACGAAGACATTCCAGACGTGGCCTCGTGGGTGGTTCCACATTCCGTAGGACCCCGATTTCCCGGTCCCCTCTTGATAAGAACCCGATGCCCGGACACCTCTCCGAACTCCACCCTGTGAATGAAGTCAACACGAAGGGGCAGTTTTTCCGTGCATCGTTCGGAAAAACCCCAGGTTCCAAATACAGCTCGACAAGCGGCCTCTCTCCCCGGGGACATCTCGAGAGGCAAGCGGAGTTCCATGCCTCAACCCAAGACGAGGCCTGACTCTCCTGTCCCCAGTCTGCAGGGACCCTGCGATCGGAGTCTGAAATCAGAGGTACCCTGCGGTTCCTGCCTCAACTGGAGATGAGGCCCTCTTCCAATGCACCAAGCCCAGTGGAGTCCCGAGAGGCCCCTCCCACCTCCAGTTTCCCTGGCTTCTCAGAGCCACCATGAGAAGCCCCCTGAGGTCACCTGCACAAGTCGAGGGAACCCAGGGTTTCCTGCCTCAACCCGAGAAAGACCTCGAGAGACCTTCTTCAACACGTCTCGAGGCCAGATTCCCCTACCATGGCTCGGGAGCCGCGCTCCCCTCGCCACTCGCATGGAGACCCGACTTCCCTGGCGCCCACGAGAGGCTCACTGACCTCGCGTCGTCCTCGTGAGAAACCGCACACTGGGGCCGCCGCTGAGAACCCCGATCCCCGGAGAGATGAGGGCCTTCGTCTCCTGCATGGCCTGAGACCAAGCGACCTCTCTCCAAACGCCTCAGGAGGCTTGACTCCCTTGAGTCCACCCAGTGAGCTCCAAGAGATACCCGTCGAGAGCAGAGCGGGCTTCTTTGCTTCCACTCGAGATGAATGCCTGTCTCCCCGGGTGCGTCTGCCCCGAGATCCCTGTCGCCCCTGGAGAGGAACATTGGCTTCAGACCAGTGAGATAATTCCTGGCTGTGACAGTGTTTCCTTCGCAACTCGAATGGAAATTCTTGCCTGCCTGACAAGAGGCAGCCGCCACATGTGAACTCGAGAATCCCGCCGTAACTCGAGAACCACCAGTGGCTCCCCCGTCGCAAGATGAAGCCCTTTCCCGCTAGTCAGGAGAAGTCCCATTAGGAATTGGAGGTCGAAAGGGCACTTGGCACCCTTGATGCGCCACAAAGTTCCCGAAATCCCTCTCCCTGGAGGAACCCTGAGGTTTGATTAACCCCCTTCTGAGAGCCCTTTCCTGTTTGTGATCTGGGACCCTTGACCTGCTTTCTTGGAAGGGCCCACCTTCCCTTCGCTCTCAGGATGAGGCCGGTCTCACGAAGACATTCCAGACGTGGCCTCGTGTGGTTCCACATTCCGTAGGACCCCGATTCTGAAGAACCCCTCTTAAAATGCCCGGCCTCCGGCCAGAATGATGCAAACACGAAGCCGTGCATCGTTCGGAAAAACCCCAGGTTTCTGCAAGACTCGACCCCTTCCCCCACATCCTCCATGGGACTTAAGGACAAAGGCCTGAAAACCCAAGTGCAGGGCCTTGATCAGTCTGAAACTGGTCTCACCCTGTCGTTCCTGCCTCACCTTCCTGAATTCTTGAGCCTCTTTCCCACTGAGTTCCCTCACCTGAGCTTTCCTCTTCTAGCCACCATGAGAAGCCCCTGAGGTCACCTGCACAAGCGAGGGAACCCAGGGTTTCCTGCCTCAACCCGAAAGACCTCGAGAGACCCTTCTTCAACCGGGCCAGGCCCTCCCCTACCATGGCTCGGGAGCAATGACGCGCTCCCCTCGCCACTCGCATGGAGACCCGACTTCCCTGGCGCCCCACGAGAGGCTCACTGACCTCGCCGTCGTACCTCGTGAGAAACCGCACACTGGGGCCGCCGCTCGAGAACAACCCCGAGATTCCCCCGTCATCGAGAGATGAGGGCCTTCGTCTCCTGCATGGCCTAGAGACCAATCTCGCGACCTCTCTCCAAACGCCTCAGGAGGCTTGACTCCCTTGAGTCCACCCAGTGAGCTCCAAGAGATACCCGTCGCGATTCGAGAGCAGAGCGGGGTTCTTTGCTTCCACTCGAGATGAATGCCTGTCTCCCCGGGTGCGTCTGGAATGCAACCCCGAGATCCCTGTCGCCCCTGGAGAGGAACATTGGCTTCTGGACACAAGCCTAGATGAGGTCTATTGGCCCTGCAGTCACTCGAGAGCAATCCCCAGCTTTCCTTCGCAACTCGAATGGAAGATTGGACTTGCCTGGGCCAACACAAGAGGCAGCCTGAATTCCCCGTCGTAACTCGAGAATCCCGCCGTAACTCGAGAAAAACCACGTGGCTCCCCCGTCATCGCAAGATGAAGCCCTTTCCCGCTACAGCGCCTCAGGAGAAGTCCCACGTTAGGAATTGGAGGTCGAAAGGGCACTTGGCACCCTTGATGCGACCCACAAAGTTCCCCGAAATCCCGGTCTCCCTCGAGAGGAACACTGAGGTTTTCCGGCACCCCCTCCTCTGAGCCCTTTCTCCCCTCCTGATCTGGACAGGAGGGTCGACTCCCCTGCTTTGTCTGGAAGGGGTTCCCGACCTTCCGGTCGCACCTCAGGATGAGGCCGGTCTCACGAAGACATTCCAGACGTGGCCTCGTGGGTGGTTCCACATTCCGTAGGACCCCGATTTCCCGGTCCCCTCTTGATAAGAACCCGATGCCCGGACACCTCTCCGAACTCCACCCTGTGAATGAAGTCAACACGAAGGGGCAGTTTTTCCGTGCATCGTTCGGAAAAACCCCAGGTTCCAAATACAGCTCGACAAGTGGCCACTCTCCCCGGGGACATCTCGAGAGGCAAGCGGAGTTCCATGCCTCAACCCAAGACGAGGCCTGACTCTCCTGTCCCCAGTCTGCAGGGACCCTGCGATCGGAGTCTGAAATCAGAGGTACCCTGCGGTTCCTGCCTCAACTGGAGATGAGGCCCTCTTCCAATGCACCAAACCCAGTGGAGTCCCGAGAGGCCCCTCCCACCTCCAGTTTCCCTGGCTTCTCAGAGCCACCATGAGAAGCCCCCTGAGGTCACCTGCACAAGTCGAGGGAACCCAGGGTTTCCTGCCTCAACCCGAGAAAGACCTCGAGAGACCTTCTTCAACACGCCTCGAGGCCAGATTCCTCTACCATGGCTCGGGAGCAATGACGCGCTCCCCTCGCCACTCGCATGGAGACCCGACTTCCCTGGCGCCCCACGAGAGGCTCACTGACCTCGCCGTCGTACCTCGTGAGAAACCGCACACTGGGGCCGCCGCTCGAGAACAACCCCGAGATTCCCCCGTCATCGAGAGATGAGGGCCTTCGTCTCCTGCATGGCCTAGAGACCAATCTCGCGACCTCTCTCCAAACGCCTCAGGAGGCTTGACTCCCTTGAGTCCACCCAGTGAGCTCCAAGAGATACCCGTCACGATTCGAGAGCAGAGCGGGGTTCTTTGCTTCCACTCGAGATGAATGCCTGTCTCCCCGGGTGCGTCTGGAATGCAACCCCGAGATCCCTGTCGCCCCTGGAGAGGAACATTGGCTTCTGGACACAAGCCTAGATGAGGTCCTTTGGCCCTGCAGTCACTCGAGAGCAATCCCCAGCTTTCCTTCGCAACTCGAATGGAAGACTGGACTTGCCTGGGCCAACACAAGAGGCAGCCTGAATTCCCCGTCGTAACTCGAGAATCCCGCCGTAACTCGAGAAAAACCACGTGGCTCCCCCGTCATCGCAAGATGAAGCCCTTTCCCGCTACAGCGCCTCAGGAGAAGTCCCACGTTAGGAATTGGAGGTCGAAAGGGCACTTGGCACCCTTGATGCGACCCACAAAGTTCCCCGAAATCCCGGTCTCCCTCGAGAGGAACACTGAGGTTTTCCGGCACCCCTCCTCTGAGCCCTTTCTCCCCTCCTGATCTGGACAGGAGGGTCGACTCCCCTGCTTTGTCTGGAAGGGGTTCCCGACCTTCCGGTCGCACCTCAGGATGAGGCCGGTCTCACGAAGACATTCCAGACGTGGCCTCGTGGGTGGTTCCACATTCCGTAGGACCCCGATTTCCCGGTCCCCTCTTGATAAGAACCCGATGCCCGGACACCTCTCCGAACTCCACCCTGTGAATGAAGTCAACACGAAGGGGCAGTTTTTCCGTGCATCGTTCGGAAAAACCCCAGGTTCCAAATACAGCTCGACAAGTGGCCTCTCTCCCCGGGGACATCTCGAGAGGCAAGCGGAGTTCCATGCCTCAACCCAAGACGAGGCCTGACTCTCCTGTCCCCAGTCTGCAGGGACCCTGCGATCGGAGTCTGAAATCAGAGGTACCCTGCGGTTCCTGCCTCAACTGGAGATGAGGCCCTCTTCCAATGCACCAAACCCAGTGGAGTCCCGAGAGGCCCCTCCCACCTCCAGGTTCCCTGGCTTCTCAGAGCCACCATGAGAAGCCCCCTGAGGTCACCTGCACAAGTCGAGGGAACCCAGGGTTTCCTGCCTCAACCCGGGAAAGACCTCGAGAGACCTTCTTCAACACGTCTCGAGGCCAGATTCCCCTACCATGGCTCGGGAGCAGCGCCCCTCGCCACTCGCATGGAGACCCGACTTCCCTGGCGCCCACGAGAGGCTCACTGACCTCGCCGTCGTCCTCGTGAGAAACCGCACACTAGGGCCGCCGCTGACAACCCCGATCCCCGCTCGCGAGATGAGGGCCTGTCTCCTGCATGGCCTAGAGAACGCGAGCTCTCTCCAAACGCCTCAGGAGGCTTGACTCCCTTGAGTCCACCCAGTGAGCTCCAAGAGATACCCGTCCGAGAGCAGAGCGGGCTTCTTTGCTTCCACTCGAGATGAATGCCTGTCTCCCCGGGTGCGACTGCCCGAGATCCCTGTCGCCCCTGGAGAGGAACACTGGCTCTGGACACAAGCCTAGATGAGGTCCATTGGCCCTGCAGTCACTGAGAGCAATCCCCAGCTTTCATTCGCAACTCGAATGGAAGATTGGACTTGCCTGGGCCAACACAAGAGGCAGCCACATGTCATAACTCGAGAATCCCGCCAACTCGAGAAAAACCAGTCGCTCCCCCGTCATCGCAAGATGAAGCCCTTTCCCGCTACAGCGCCTCAGGAGAAGTCCCACGTTAGGAATTGGAGGTCGAAAGGGCACTTGGCACCCTTGATGCGACCACAAAGTTCCCCGAGATCCCGGTCTCCCTGAGAGGAACACTGAGGTTTTCCGACCCCCTCCTGTGAGCCCTTTCTCCCTCCTGATCTGGACAGGAGAGTCGCCTGCTTTGTCTGGAAGGGGCTCCCGACCTTCCCTTCGCACCTCAGGATGAGGCCGGTCTCACGAAGACATTCCAGACGTGGCCTCTGGGTGGTTCCACATTTAGAGACCCCGATTTCGAAAAGTTCTTAAGAATGATGCCCGGACACCTCTCCGAACTCCACCCTGTAATGATGCAAACACCGGCTTTTTCCGTGCAGCGTTCGGAAAAACCCAGGTTCCTACAGCTCGACTCCTCCCCCATTATCCTCCATGCCTAACCAGAGGCCTGACTCTCCTGTCCCCAGTCTGCAGGGACCTTGTTCGGAGTCTGAAATCAGAGGTCTCACCCTGTCGTTCCTGCCTCAACTTCTGGCTGAATGAGGCCCTCTTCCAATGCACCAAGCCCAGTGTCCTCCCGAGAGGCCCTCCCACCTCCAGTTTCTCTTCTCAGAGCCAGAGCCAACACCTGAACAAGTCGAGGGAACCCAGGGTTTCCTGCCTACCCGAAAGACCTCGAGAGACCTTCTTCAACTCGAGGCCAGAGGCCCTCCCCTACCATGGCTCGGGAGCAATGACGCGCCCCCTCGCCACTCGCATGGAGACCCGACTTCCCTGGCGCCCCACGAGAGGCTCACTGACCTCGCCGTCGTACCTCGTGAGAAACCGCACACTGGGGCCGCCGCTCGAGAACAACCCCGAGATTCCCCCGTCATCGAGAGATGAGGGCCTTCGTCTCCTGCATGGCCTAGAGACCAATCTCGCGACCTCTCTCCAAACGCCTCAGGAGGCTTGACTCCCTTGAGTCCACCCAGTGAGCTCCAAGAGATGCCCGTCGCGACTCGAGAGCAGAGCGGGGTTCTTTGCTTCCACTCGAGATGAATGCCTGTCTCCCCGGGTGCGTCTGGAATGCAACCCCGAGATCCCTGTCGCCCCTGGAGAGGAACATTGGCTTCTGGACACAAGCCTAGATGAGGTCTATTGGCCCTGCAGTCACTCGAGAGCAATCCCCAGCTTTCCTTCGCAACTCGAATGGAAGATTGGACTTGCCTGGGCCAACACAAGAGGCAGCCTGAATTCCCCGTCGTAACTCGAGAATCCCGCCGTAACTCGAGAAAAACCACGTGGCTCCCCCGTCATCGCAAGATGAAGCCCTTCCCGCTACAGCGCCTCAGGAGAAGTCCCACGTTAGGAATTGGAGGTCGAAAGGGCACTTGGCACCCTTGATGCGACCCACAAAGTTCCCCGAAATCCCGGTCTCCCTCGAGAGGAACACTGAGGTTTTCCGGCACCCCTCCTCTGAGCCCTTTCTCCCCTCCTGATCTGGACAGGAGGGTCGACTCCCCTGCTTTGTCTGGAAGGGGTTCCCGACCTTCCGGTCGCACCTCAGGATGAGGCCGGTCTCACGAAGACATTCCAGACGTGGCCTCGTGGGTGGTTCCACATTCCGTAGGACCCCGATTTCCCGGTCCCCTCTTGATAAGAACCCGATGCCCGGACACCTCTCCGAACTCCACCCTGTGAATGAAGTCAACACGAAGGGGCAGTTTTTCCGTGCATCGTTCGGAAAAACCCCAGGTTCCAAATACAGCTCGACAAGCGGCCTCTCTCCCCGGGGACATCTCGAGAGGCAAGCGGAGTTCCATGCCTCAACCCAAGACGAGGCCTGACTCTCCTGTCCCCAGTCTGCAGGGACCCTGCGATCGGAGTCTGAAATCAGAGGTACCCTGCGGTTCCTGCCTCAACTGGAGATGAGGCCCTCTTCCAATGCACCAAACCCAGTGGAGTCCCGAGAGGCCCCTCCCACCTCCAGTTTCCCTGGCTTCTCAGAGCCACCATGAGAAGCCCCCTGAGGTCACCTGCACAAGTCGAGGGAACCCAGGGTTTCCTGCCTCAACCCGGGAAAGACCTCGAGAGACCTTCTTCAACACGTCTCGAGGCCAGATTCCCCTACCATGGCTCGGGAGCAATGACGCGCTCCCCTCGCCACTCGCATGGAGACCCGACTTCCCTGGCGCCCCACGAGAGGCTCACTGACCTCGCCGTCGTACCTCGTGAGAAACCGCACACTGGGGCCGCCGCTCGAGAACAACCCCGAGATTCCCCGTCATCGAGAGATGAGGGCCTTCGTCTCCTGCATGGCCTAGAGACCAACCTCGCGACCTCTCTCCAAACGCCTCAGGAGGCTTGACTCCCTTGAGTCCACCCAGTGAGCTCCAAGAGATACCCGTCGCGATTCGAGAGCAGAGCGGGGTTCTTTGCTTCCACTCGAGATGAATGCCTGTCTCCCGGGTGCGTCTGGAATGCAACCCCGAGATCCCTGTCGCCCCTGGAGAGGAACATTGGCTTCTGGACACAAGCCTAGATGAGGTCTATTGGCCCTGCAGTCACTCGAGAGCAATCCCCAGCTTTCCTTCGCAACTCGAATGGAAGATTGGACTTGCCTGGGCCAACACAAGAGGCAGCCTGAATTCCCGTCGTAACTCGAGAATCCCGCCGTAACTCGAGAAAAACCACGTGGCTCCCCCGTCATCGCAAGATGAAGCCCTTTCCCGCTACAGCGCCTCAGGAGAAGTCCCACGTTAGGAATTGGAGGTCGAAAGGGCACTTGGCACCCTTGATGCGACCCACAAAGTTCCCCGAAATCCCGGTCTCCCTCGAGAGGAACACTGAGGTTTTCCCGGCACCCCTCCTCTGAGCCCTTTCTCCCCTCCTGATCTGGACAGGAGGGTCGACTCCCCTGCTTTGTCTGGAAGGGGTTCCCGACCTGTCGCACCTCAGGATGAGGCCGGTCTCACGAAGACATTCCAGACGTGGCCTCGTGGGTGGTTCCACATTCCGTAGGACCCCGATTTCCCGGTCCCCTCTTGATAAGAACCCGATGCCCGGACACCTCTCCGAACTCCACCCTGTGAATGAAGTCAACACGAAGGGGCAGTTTTTCCGTGCATCGTTCGGAAAAACCCCAGGTTCCAAATACAGCTCGACAAGTGGCCTCTCTCCCCGGGGACATCTCGAGAGGCAAGCGGAGTTCCATGCCTCAACCCAAGACGAGGCCTGACTCTCCTGTCCCCAGTCTGCAGGGACCCTGCGATCGGAGTCTGAAATCAGAGGTACCCTGCGGTTCCTGCCTCAACTGGAGATGAGGCCCTCTTCCAATGCACCAAACCCAGTGGAGTCCCGAGAGGCCCCTCCCACCTCCAGTTTCCCTGGCTTCTCAGAGCCACCATGAGAAGCCCCCTGAGGTCACCTGCACAAGTCGAGGGAACCCAGGGTTTCCTGCCTCAACCCGAGAAAGACCTCGAGAGACCTTCTTCAACACGTCTCGAGGCCAGATTCCCCTACCATGGCCGGGAGCAATGGAGACCCGCTCCCCTCGCCACCCATGGAGGCCGCACTTTCCTCGCGTCGTCCTTGAGGAACTGACCTCGCCGCCGCTGAGAACCGCACACTGCTGGGAGCCAGTGAGGAACTCCGTCTCCATGCATGGTCCTAGAGGAAGGAGGCTCTCCAAACGCAAAGGAGGCTTGACTCCCTTGAGTCCACCCAGTGAGCTCCAAGAGATACCCGTCGATTCGAGAGCAGAGCGGGCTTCTTTGCTTTGCTTCCATGAATGCCTGTCTCCCCGGGTGGCTCTGCAACCCCGAGATCCCTCCCTGGAGAGGAACATTGGCTTACAGACCAGTGAATAATTCCTGGGTGTGACAGTGTTTAACCTGCAAACTCCTTGAAATCCTCTTGCCTGCCTGAATAGGTTTTGCCGGCCACATGTGATTGTTCAGATCCCTCCGTAACTGAGAGAACCAGGAGTGTTCTCCCCCGTCTCAAGACAAGCCTTTTGAGTAGTTACAAGATCCCATTAGAAATTGAGGTCGAAAGGGCACTTGGCCATTGTGCCCACAAAGTTCCCGAAATCCCGGTCTCCCTGAGAGGAACACTGAGGTTTTGATTAATCTCCTTGGTCTGAGCCCTTTCCTGTTCTGGACCTGGGACCCTTGAGTCCCTGCTTTGTCTGGAAGGGGCCCACTTCCGGTCTTCCTCCAGGACCCCGATTTACTCCAGACGTGGCCTCGTGGGTGGTTCCACATTCCCCCCTTTCGAGTCCCCTCTTGAAGAAAAGGTCTTAAATGTTAACAGGCCTCCGAACTCCAAAGATGATGCAAGTCACCGAAGCTTTTGCCGTGATCGTTCGGAAGAAACCCAGGTTTGCTGCAAGACTCGACCCCTTCCCCATTATCCTCCATGCATAACTTAAGGATAGGCCTACTTTGTCCCCAGAGTGCAGGGCCTTGATCAGTCTGAAACAGGTCTACCCTGCGTTCCTTCCTCACCTTCTGGCTGAATGATTCAGCCTCTTTCCCACTGAGTTTCCTCACTGAGCCCTTCCTCATTCCATTACTCTGAGATCCTGCATGAACAAGGAGGGCAGGGTTTCTGCCTACCCGAAAGACCTCGAGAGACCCTTCATCAGCCGGGCTGGGCCAGGCCCCTACCATGGCTCGGGAGCAATGACGCGCTCCCCTCGCCACTCGCATGGAGACCCGACTTCCCTGGCGCCCCACGAGAGGCTCACTGACCTCGCCGTCGTACCTCGTGAGAAACTGCACACTGGGGCCGCCGCTCGAGAACAACCCCGAGATTGCCCCGTCATCGAGAGATGAGGGCCTTCGTCTCCTGCATGGCCTAGAGACCAATCTCGCGACCTCTCTCCAAACGCCTCAGGAGGCTTGACTCCCTTGAGTCCACCCAGTGAGCTCCAAGAGATACCCGTCGCGATTCGAGAGCAAAGCGGGGTTCTTTGCTTCCACTCGAGATGAATGCCTGTCTCCCGGGTGCGTCTGGAATGCAACCCCGAGATCCCTGTCGCCCCCGGAGAGGAACATTGGCTTCTGAACACAAGCCTGGATGAGGTCTATTGGCCCTGCAGTCACTCGAGAGCAATCCCCAGCTTTCCTTCGCAACTCGAATGGAAGATTGGACTTGCCTGGGCCAACACAAGAGGCATCCTGAATTCCCCGCCGTAACTCGAGAATCCTGCCGTAACTCGAGAAAAACCACGTGGCTCCCCCGTCATCGCAAGATGAAGCCCTTCCCGCTACAGCGCCTCAGGAGAAGTCCCACGTTAGGAATTGGAGGTCGAAAGGGCACTTGGCACCCTTGATGCGACCCACAAAGTTCCCCGAAATCCCGGTCTCCCTCGAGAGGAACACTGAGGTTTTCTGGCACCCCCTCCTCTGAGCCCTTTCTCCCCTCCTGATCTGGACGGGAGGGTCGACTCCCCTGCTTTGTCTGGAAGGGGTTCCCGACCTTCCGGTCGCACCTCAGGATGAGGCTGGTCTCACAAAGACATTCCAGACGTGGCCTCGTGGGTGGTTCCACATTCCGTAGGACCCCGATTTCCCGGTCCCCTCTTGATAAGAACCCGATGCCCGGACACCTCTCCGAACTCCAGCCTGCGAATGAAGTCAACACGAAGGGGCAGTTTTTCCGTGCATCGCTCGGAAAAAACCCCAGGTTCCAAATACAGCTCGACAAGTGGCCTCTCTCCCCAGGGACATCTCGAGAGGCAAGCGGAGTTCCATGCCTCAACCCAAGACGAGGCCTGACTCTCGTGTCCCCAGCCTGGAGGGACCCTGCGATCGGAGTCTGAAATCAGAGGTACCCTGCGGTTCCTGCCTCAACTGGAGATGAGGCCCTCTTCCAATGCACCAAGCCCAGTGGTGTCCCGAGAGGCCCCTCCCACCTCCAATTTCCCTGGCTTCTCAGAGCCACCATGAGAAGCCCCCTGAGGTCACCTGCACAAGTCGAGGGAACCCAGGGTTTCCTGCCTCTACCCGAGAAAGACCTCGAGAGACCTTCTTCAACACGCCTCGAGGCCAGATGCCCCTACCATGGCTCAGGAGCAATGACGCGCTCCCCTCGCCACTCGCATGGAGACCCGACTTCCCTGGCGCCCCACGAGAGGCTCACTGACCTCGCCGTCGTACCTCGTGAGAAACCGCACACTGGGGCCGCCGCTCGAGAACAACCCCGAGATTTCCCGTCATCGAGAGATGAGGGCCTTCGTCTCCTGCATGGCCTAGAGACCAATCTCGCGACCTCTCTCCAGACGCCTCAGGAGGCTTGACTCCCTTGAGTCCACCCAGTGAGCTCCAAGAGATACCCGTCGCGATTCGAGAGCAGAGCGGGGTTCTTTGCTTCCACTCGAGATGAATGCCTGTCTCCCGGGTGCGTCTGGAATGCAACCCCGAGATCCCTGTCGCCCCTGGAGAGGAACACTGGCTTCTGGACACAAGCCTAGATGAGGTCTATTGGCCCTGCAGTCACTCGAGAGCAATCCCCAGCTTTCCTTCGCAACTCGAATGGAAGATTGGACTTGCCTGGGCCAACACAAGAGGCAGCCTGAATTCCCGTCGTAACTCGAGAATCCCGCCGTAACTCGAGAAAAACCACGTGGCTCCCCCGTCATCGCAAGATGAAGCCCTTTCCCGCTACAGCGCCTCAGGAGAAGTCCCACGTTAGGAATTGGAGGTCGAAAGGGCACTTGGCACCCTTGATGCGACCCACAAAGTTCCCCGAAATCCCGGTCTCCCTCGAGAGGAACACTGAGGTTTTCCGGCACCCCTCCTCTGAGCCCTTTCTCCCCTCCTGATCTGGACAGGAGGGTCGACTCCCCTGCTTTGTCTGGAAGGGGTTCCCGACCTTCCGGTCGCACCTCAGGATGAGGCCGGTCTCACGAAGACATTCCAGACGTGGCCTCGTGGGTGGTTCCACATTCCGTAGGACCCCGATTTCCCGGTCCCCTCTTGATAAGAACCCGATGCCCGGACACCTCTCCGAACTCCACCCTGTGAATGAAGTCAACACGAAGGGGCAGTTTTTCCGTGCATCGTTCGGAAAAACCCCAGGTTCCAAATACAGCTCGACAAGTGGCCTCTCTCCCCGGGGACATCTCGAGAGGCAAGCGGAGTTCCATGCCTCAACCCAAGACGAGGCCTGACTCTCCTGTCCCCAGTCTGCAGGGACCCTGCGATCGGAGTCTGAAATCAGAGGTACCCTGCGGTTCCTGCCTCAACTGGAGATGAGGCCCTCTTCCAATGCACCAAGCCCAGTGGAGTCCCGAGAGGCCCCTCCCACCTCCAGTTTCCCTGGCTTCTCAGAGCCACCATGAGAAGCCCCCTGAGGTCACCTGCACAAGTCGAGGGAACCCAGGGTTTCCTGCCTCAACCCGAGAAAGACCTCGAGAGACCTTCTTCAACACGTCTCGAGGCCAGATTCCCTACCATGGCTTGAGCCGACGCGCAATGGAGTGCCCCTTCCACTCGCCCATGGAGGCTCACTGACCTCGCGTCATCGTGAGGAACCGCACATCGCCGCCGCTGAGAAACCCCATCACTGCTGGGAGATGAGGAACTCCGCCCATGCATGGTCATGAGGAAGGACCTCTCTCCAAACGACTCAGGAGGCTTGACTTCTTGAGTCCACCCTGAAGCTCCAAGAGATACCGTCGAGAGCAGAGCGGCCTTCTTGCTTCCACTGTGCTTGTACCTGGGTGCCTCTGAATGCCCCGAGATCCCTGTCGCCCCTGGAGAGGAACATTGGCTTCAGGCCAGTTAGATAATTCCTGGCTAGCAGTGTTTAACCTGCAAACTCCTTTGAAATCTTCAGCCTGCCTGAATAGGTTTTGCCGCCACATGTGATTGTTCAGAGCCCCCAACTGAGAGAGGCACCAGTGTTCTCCCCCGTCTCAAGATGATTCCTTTGAGTAGTTACAAGATTCATTAGAAATTGGATTGGAATGGGCACTTGTTGGGCCCTTGTGCGCCACAAAGTTCCCAAATCCCTTCCCTCTGAGGGAACCCTGCAGGTGATTGATTACCCCCTTCTCTAAGAGTAGCTTTCCTGTTTGTGACCTGGGACCCTTGAGTTACTTCTTCTTGTTATAGCCCACCACACCTTTGCTCTGTAGGAATGCAACTTCATCCAATGCTTTTTGAGGGTGGCTCCTGTGACCACACTTTAGAGAAAACCCGGTTTTCTGAAGAAAGGTCTTAAAATGTTAACAGGCCTCCGAACTCCAGAAGATGATGCAAGTCACCGAAGCTTTTTCCGTGATCGTTCAGAAAAAACCCAGGTTCTGCAAGACTCGACCCCTTCCCCGACCTCCGGGCACAACTTCCAGGTAAAAACTACTTTGAAAAATAAAGTGGGCCTTGTTCACTGAAACTCGTCTCACCCTGTCGTTCCTTCTTACCTTCTGGCTGAATTAGGCCTCTTTTCCCACTGAATTTCTCACTGAGCCCTCCTCCTTCCATTACTCTTGAGAGCCTGCATGAACATTGAAGGAAGCAGGGTTTCCTGGTCTCGCCTACCCGACCTCGAGAGACCCTTCTTCAACCGAGTCTGGGCCAGGCCCCTACCATGGCTCGGGAGCAATGACGCGCCCCCTCGCCACTCGCATGGAGACCCGACTTCCCTGGCGCCCCACGAGAGGCTCACTGACCTCGCCGTCGTACCTCGTGAGAAACCGCACACTGGGGCCGCCGCTCGAGAACAACCCCGAGATCCCCCGTCATCGAGAGATGAGGGCCTTCGTCTCCTGCATGGCCTAGAGACCAATCTCGCGACCTCTCTCCAAACGCCTCAGGAGGCTTGACTCCCTTGAGTCCACCCAGTGAGCTCCAAGAGATACCCGTCGCGACTCGAGAGCAGAGCGGGGTTCTTTGCTTCCACTCGAGATGAATGCCTGTCTCCCCGGGTGCGTCTGGAATGCAACCCCGAGATCCCTGTCGCCCCTGGAGAGGAACATTGGCTTCTGGACACAAGCCTAGATGAGGTCTATTGGCCCTGCAGTCACTCGAGAGCAATCCCCAGCTTTCCTTCGCAACTCGAATGGAAGATTGGACTTGCCTGGGCCAACACAAGAGGCAGCCTGAATTCCCCGTCGTAACTCGAGAATCCCGCCGTAACTCGAGAAAAACCACGTGGCTCCCCCGTCATCGCAAGATGAAGCCCTTTCCCGCTACAGCGCCTCAGGAGAAGTCCCACGTTAGGAATTGGAGGTCGAAAGGGCACTTGGCACCCTTGATGCGACCCACAAAGTTCCCCGAAATCCCGGTCTCCCTCGAGAGGAACACTGAGGTTTTCCGGCACCCCCTCCTCTGAGCCCTTTCTCCCCTCCTGATCTGGACAGGAGGGTCGACTCCCCTGCTTTGTCTGGAAGGGGTTCCCGACCTTCCGGTCGCACCTCAGGATGAGGCCGGTCTCACGAAGACATTCCAGACGTGGCCTCGTGGGTGGTTCCACATTCCGTAGGACCCCGATTTCCCGGTCCCCTCTTGATAAGAACCCGATGCCCGGACACCTCTCCGAACTCCACCCTGTGAATGAAGTCAACACGAAGGGGCAGTTTTTCCGTGCATCGTTCGGAAAAACCCCAGGTTCCAAATACAGCTCGACAAGTGGCCTCTCTCCCGGGGACATCTCGAGAGGCAAGCGGAGTTCCATGCCTCAACCCAAGACGAGGCCTGACTCTCCTGTCCCCAGTCTGCAGGGACCCTGCGATCGGAGTCTGAAATCAGAGGTACCCTGCGGTTCCTGCCTCAACTGGAGATGAGGCCCTCTTCCAATGCACCAAACCCAGTGGAGTCCCGAGAGGCCCCTCCCACCTCCAGTTTCCCTGGCTTCTCAGAGCCACCATGAGAAGCCCCCTGAGGTCACCTGCACAAGTCGAGGGAACCCAGGGTTTCCTGCCTCAACCCGGGAAAGACCTCGAGAGACCTTCTTCAACACGTCTCGAGGCCAGATTCCCCTACCATGGCTCGGGAGCAATGACGCGCTCCCCTCGCCACTCGCATGGAGACCCGACTTCCCTGGCGCCCCACGAGAGGCTCACTGACCTCGCCGTCGTACCTCGTGAGAAACCGCACACTGGGGCCGCCGCTCGAGAACAACCCCGAGATTCCCCCGTCATCGAGAGATGAGGGCCTTCGTCTCCTGCATGGCCTAGAGACCAATCTCGCGACCTCTCTCCAAACGCCTCAGGAGGCTTGACTCCCTTGAGTCCACCCAGTGAGCTCCAAGAGATACCCGTCGCGACTCGAGAGCAGAGCGGGGTTCTTTGCTTCCACTCGAGATGGATGCCTGTCTCCCGGGTGCGTCTGGAATGCAACCCCGAGATCCCTGTCGCCCCTGGAGAGGAACATTGGCTTCTGGACACAAGCCTAGATGAGGTCTATTGGCCCTGCAGTCACTCGAGAGCAATCCCCAGCTTTCCTTCGCAACTCGAATGGAAGATTGGACTTGCCAGGGCCAACACAAGAGGCAGCCTGAATTCCCCGTCGTAACTCGAGAATCCCGCCGTAACTCGAGAAAAACCACGTGGCTCCCCCGTCATCGCAAGATGAAGTCCTTTCCCGCTACAGAGCCTCAGGAGAAGTCCCACGTTAGGAATTGGAGGTCGAAAGGGCACTTGGCACACTTGATGCGACCCACAAAGTTCCCCGAAATCCCGGTCTCCCTCAAGAGGAACACCGAGGTTTTCCGGCACCCCCTCCTCTGAGCCCTTTCTCCCCTCCTGATCTGGACAGGAGGGTCGACTCCCCTGCTTTGTCTGGAAGGGGTTCCCGGCCTTCCGGTCGCACCTCAGGATGAGGCCGGTCTCACGAAGACATTCCAGACGTGGCCTCGTGGGTGGTTCCACATTCCGTAGGACCCCGATTTCCCGGTCCCCTCTTCATAAGAACCCGATGCCCGGACACCTCTCCGAACTCCACCCTGTGAATGAAGTCAACACGAAGGGGCAGTGTTTCCGTGCATCGTTCGGAAAAACCCCAGGTTCCAAATACAGCTCGACAAGTGGCCTCTCTCCCCGGGGACATCTCGAGAGGCAAGCGGAGTTCCATGCCTCAACCCAAGACGAGGCCTGACTCTCCTGTCCCCAGTCTGCAGGGACCCTGCGGTCGGAGTCTGAAATCAGAGGTACCCTGCGGTTCCTGCCTCACCTGGAGATGAGGCCCTCTTCCAATGCACCAAACCCAGTGGAGTCCCGAGAGGCCCCTCCCACCTCCAGTTTCCCTGGCTTCTCAGAGCCACCATGAGAAGCCCCCTGAGGTCACCTGCACAAGTCGAGGGAACCCAGGGTTTCCTGCCTCAACCCGGGAAAGACCTCGAGAGACCTTCTTCAACACGTCTCGAGGCCAGATTCCCTACCATGGCTCATGAGCCGGGAGCAATGAGCGCCCCTCGCATCGCATGCAGATTGAGGCCGACTTTCCACAGCATCATCATTCAGGACCTGCCGTCGCTCCGCTGAGAAACCCATCACTGGGGAGCCGTGAGGAACTCCCCTGTGACAAAGGTCATGAGGAATGAGGCCTCCAAACGCAAAGGCGGGATCGAGCTCCAGGAGTCCCTCCAGGAAATTCTCGAGCATATACCTCAGAGCAGAGTCTGCCTTTGCTTTCTGCTTGTGCTTGCCCCGATGCGTCTGAATCAACGGGAGATCCCTGTCGCCCTCTGGAGAGGAACATTGGCTTCTGGACACAAGCCTAGATGAATTCCTGGCCCTGCAGTCTCGAAGCCAGCAACTCCTTTGCTTTCCTTCGCCTGAATGGAAGATTTTGCCTGCCACATGTGATTGTTCAGAGAATCCCCGTAACTCGAGAGAAAACCACGTGGCTCCCCCGTTCAAAGACAAGCCCTTTGAGTAGTTACAAGATTCATTAGAAATTGGAGGTGAATGGGCACTTGTTGGCCCTTGATGCGCCACTAAGTTCCCAAATCCTCCTCGGTCTCCCTGGAGAGGATTGATTAAGGTCCTTGGTCCCTAGTCCCTTTCTGTTCCTGATCTGGACAGGAGAGTCCCTTCTTTTTCTTGTTAAGGGGTTCCCACCTTTGCTCTCAGGATGAGGCCTTACGAAGGCTTTTCAGACGTGGCCTCGTGGGTTTCCACATTTTAGAGGATTTCGGTTTTCTCTTGATAAGAACCCGATGCCCGGACACCTCTCCGAACTCCACCTGTGAATGCAAGTCAACACGAAGGGGCTTTTTCCGTGCATCGTTCGGAAAAACCCCAGGTTTCCTGCAAGCTCACTCCCTTCCCCGGGGACATCTCGAGAGGCAGGAGTTCCATGCCTCAAAAGACGACTGAAACTAAGCCCGGGCCTTGTTCACCGGAAACGAGTCTGAACTCAGTCGTTTCCTGCTTCTACTCTTCTGGCTGAATGATTCAGCCTCTTTCCCACTGAGTTTCCTCACTGAGCCCTCCCACCTTCCATTACTTCCTTGAGAGCCTGAGCCAACATTCAACCCCAGAGGTCACCTGGTTTCGCCTACCCTGAAAGACCTCGAGAGACCCTTCTTCAGCCGGGCCAGGGCCCTCCCCTACCATGGCTCGGGAGCAATGACGCGCTCCCCTCGCCACTCGCATGGAGACCCGACTTCCCTGGCGCCCCACGAGAGGCTCACTGACCTCGCCGTCGTACCTCGTGAGAAACCGCACACTGGGGCCGCCGCTCGAGAACAACCCCGAGACCCCCGTCATCGAGAGATGAGGGCCTTCGTCTCCTGCATGGCCTAGCGACCAATCTCGCGACCTCTCTCCAAACGCCTCAGGAGGCTTGACTCCCTTGAGTCCACCCAGTGAGCTCCAAGAGATACCCGTCGCGACTCGAGAGCAGAGCGGGGTTCTTTGCTTCCACTCGAGATGAATGCCTGTCTCCCGGGTGCGTCTGGAATGCAACCCCGAGATCCCTGTCGCCCCTGGAGAGGAACATTGGCTTCTGGACACAAGCCTAGATGAGGTCTATTGGCCCTGCAGTCACTCGAGAGCAATCCCCAGCTTTCCTTCGCAACTCGAATGGAAGATTGGACTTGCCTGGGCCAACACAAGAGGCAGCCTGAATTCCCCGTCGTAACTCGAGAATCCCGCCGTAACTCGAGAAAAACCACGTGGCCCCCGTCATCGCAAGATGAAGCCCTTTCCGGTAACAGCCTCAGGAGAAGTCCCACGTTAGGAATTGGAGGTCGAAAGGGCACTTGGCACCCTTGATGCGACCCACAAAGTTCCCCGAAATCCCGGTCTCCCTCGAGAGGAACACTGAGGTTTTCCGGCACCCCCTCCTCTGAGCCCTTTCTCCCCTCCTGATCTGGACAGGAGGGTCGACTCCCCTGCTTTGTCTGGAAGGGGTTCCCGACCTTCCGGTCGCACCTCAGGATGAGGCCGGTCTCACGAAGACATTCCAGACGTGGGCTCGTGGGTGGTTCCACATTCCGTAGGACCCCGATTTCCCGGTCCCCTCTTGATAAGAACCCGATGCCCGGACACCTCTCCGAACTCCACCCTGTGAATGAAGTCAACACGAAGGGGCAGGTTTTCCGTGCATCGTTCGGAAAAACCCCAGGTTCCAAATACAGCTCGACAAGTGGCCTCTCTCCCGGGGACATCTCGAGAGGCAAGCGGAGTTCCATGCCTCAACCCAAGACGAGGCCTGACTCTCCTGTCCCCAGTCTGCAGGGACCCTGCGATCGGAGTCTGAAATCAGAGGTACCTGCGGTTCCTGCCTCAACTGGAGATGAGGCCCTCTTCCAGTGCACCAAACCCAGTGGAGTCCCGAGAGGCCCCTCCCACCTCCAGTTTCCCTGGCTTCTCAGAGCCACCATGAGAAGCCCCCTGAGGTCACCTGCACAAGTCGAGGGAACCCAGGGTTTCCTGCCTCAACCCGGGAAAGACCTCGAGAGACCTTCTTCAACACGTCTCGAGGCCAGATTCCCTACTGCCATGAGCCGGCCCCTCGCAATTGAGCGCCCCTTGCATGGCGCCCATTGAGGCTCACTTTCCACGCGTCGTCCTCTAGGATCTGGAATCGCGCCACTGAGAAACCCACACTGCTGGGAGCCAGTGAGGAACTCCGCCCATGACATGGCCGTCATGAGGAATGAGGCCTCTCCAAACGCAAAGGCGGGATCGAGCTTCAGTCTCTGAGCTTAGAGATACCCCCAAGACCAGAGCGGCCTTCTTTTGCTTCCACTCGAGATGAAACCTCTGACTCCCCGGGGTCTTCCCCAGATCCCTCGCCCCTGGAGAAAACAGTTCTTCTGGACCAGTGAATAATTCCTGGGTGTGACAGTGTTTAACCTACAAACTCCTTGAAATCCTCTAGCCTGCCTGAATAGGTTTTTCCGCCACATGTGATTGTTCAGAGCTTCCCAACTGAGAGAGGCAGGAGATGTTCTAAATTGCCTAAACACAAATTCTTTTGAGAAGTTACAAGATTGATTAGAAATTGTAGGTGAATGGGCACTTGTTGCACCCTTGTGCGCCACAAAGTTTCCAAATCCTTTCCCTGGAGTCTCCCTGGAGGTATTGATTAATATAATTGGTCTAAGAGCCCTTTAATGTTCCTGATCTGGACCCTCGAGTCCCTTCTTTTTCTTGTTAAGCCTTCCTCCACCTTTGCTCTCAGGAAGGCCGGTCTCACGAAGACATTCCAGACGTGGCCTCGTGGGTGGTTCCACATTTAGAGATTTCCCGGTCCCCTCTGAAGAAATGGTCGGAACCTCTTAACCGGCCTCCGGAATGAGAAGATGATGCAAAATTTCCGGCCTTTGCATAAGCAGGTTCAGGAAGAAAGCCTGGTTTGCTGCAAGCCTCTACCCCTTCGACTCTCCTCTCTTCCATGCCTAACCCAAGGACGAGGCCTGACTTTGTCCCCAGTCTGCAGGGCCTTGATCAGTCTGAAACTTGGTCTACCCTGTCGTTCCTGCCTCACCTTCTGGGATGAATTCTTCCAAGCCCAAACCCAGTGGAGTCCCAGAGCCCTCCCTCCTTCTTCTGGCTTCTAGCCTTAATGAGGCCACTGAACAAGCAAGGCCCTGATTTCTGCCTACCTGCCCTCCCTGAAGACCCTTGATCAGCCGGGTCTGGGCCCCCGGCCCCTACCATGGCTCGGGAGCAATGACGCGCTCCCCTCGCCACTCGCATGGAGACCCGACTTCCCTGGCGCCCCACGAGAGGCTCACTGACCTCGCCGTCGTACCTCGTGAGAAACCGCACACTGGGGCCGCCGCTCGAGAACAACCCCGAGATTCTCCGCCATCGAGAGATGAGGGCCTTCGTCTCCTGCATGGCCTAGAGACCAATCTCGCGACCTCTCTCCAAACGCCTCAGGAGGCTTGACTCCCTTGAGTCCACCCAGTGAGCTCCAAGAGATACCTGTCGCGACTCGAGAGCAGAGCGGGGTTCTTTGCTTCCACTCGAGATGAATGCCTGTCTCCCCGGGTGCGTCTGGAATGCAACCCCGAGATCCCTGTCGCCTCTGGAGAGGAACATTGGCTTCTGGACACAAGCCTAGATGAGGTCTATAGGCCCTGCAGTCACTCGAGAGCAATCCCCAGCTTTCTTTCGCAACTCGAATGGAAGATTGGACTTGCCTGGGCCAACACAAGAGGCAGCCTGAATTCTCCGTCGTAACTCGAGAATCCCGCCGTAACTCGAGAAAAACCACGTGGCTCCCCCGTCATCGCAAGATGAAGCCCTTTCCCGCTACAGCGCCTCGGGAGAAGTCCCACGTTAGGAATTGGAGGTCGAAAGTGCACTTGGCACCCTTGATGCGACCCATAAAGTTCCCCGAAATCCCGGTCTCCCTCGAGAGGAACACTGGTTTTCCGGCACCCCCTCCTCTGAGCCCTTTCTCCCCTCCTGATCTGGACAGGAGGGTCGACTCCCCTGCTTTGTCTGGAAGGGGTTCCCGACCTTCCGGTCGCACCTCAGGATGAGGCCGGTCTCACGAAGACATTCCAGACGTGGCCTCGTGGGTGGTTCCACATTCCATAGGACCCCGATTTCCCGGTCCCCTCTTGATAAGAACCCGATGCCCGGACACCTCTCCGAACTCCACCCGGTGAATGCAGTCAACACGAAGGGGCAGTTTTTCCGTGCATCGTTCGGAAAAACCCCAGGTTCCAAATACAGCTCGACAAGCGGCCTCTCTCCCCGGGGACATCTCGAGAGGCAAGCGGAGTTCCATGCCTCAACCCAAGACGAGGCCTGACTCTCCTGTCCCCAGTCTGCAGGGACCCTGCGATCGGAGTCTGAAATCAGAGGTACCCTGCGGTTCCTGCCTCACCTGGAGATGAGGCCCTCTTCCAATGCACCAAACCCAGTGGAGTCCCGAGAGGCCCCTCCCACCTCCAGTTTCCCTGGCTTCTCAGAGCCACCATGAGAAGCCCCCTGAGGTCACCTGCACAAGTCGAGGGAACCCAGGGTTTCCTGCCTCAACCCGAGAAAGACCTCGAGAGACCTTCTTCAACACGTCTCGAGGCCAGATTCCCCTACTATGGCTCGGGAGCAATGACGCGCTCCCCTCGCCACTCGCATGGAGACCCGACTTCCCTGGCGCCCCACGAGAGGCTCACTGACTTCGCCGTCGTACCTCGTGAGAAACCGCACACTGGGGCCGCCGCTCGAGAACAACCCCGAGATTCCCCGTCATCGAGAGATGAGGGCCTTCGTCTCCTGCATGGCCTAGAGACCAATCTCGCGACCTCTCTCCAAACGCCTCAGGAGGCTTGACTCCCTTGAGTCCACCCAGTGAGCTCCAAGAGATACCTGCTGCGACTCGAGAGCAGAGCGGGGTTCTTTGCTTCCACTCGAGATGAATGCCTGTCTCCCCGGGTGCGTCTGGAATGCAACCCCGAGATCCCTGTCGCCCCTGGAGAGGAACACTGGCTTCTGGACACAAGCTTAGATGAGGTCTATTGGCCCTGCCGTCACTCGAGAGCAATCCCCAGCTTTCCGTCGCAACTCGAATGGAAGATTGGACTTGCCTGGGCCAACACAAGAGGCAGCCTGAATTCCCGTCATAACTCGAGAATCCTGCCGTAACTCGAGAAAAACCACGTGGTTCCCCCGTCATCGCAAGATGAAGCCCTTTCCCGCTACAGTGCCTCAGGAGAAGTCCCACGTTAGGAATTGGAGGTCGAAACGGCACTTGGCACCCTTGATGCGACCCACAAAGTTCCCCGAAATCCCGGTCTCCCTCGAGAGGAACACTGAGGTTTTCCGGCCACTTCCTCTGAGCCCTTTCTCCCCTCCTGATCTGGACAGGAGGGTCGACTCCCCTGCTTTGTCTGGAAGGGGTTCCCGGCCTTCCGGTCGCACCTCAGGATGAGGCCGGTCTCACGAAGACATTCCAGACGTGGCCTCGTGGGTGGTTCCACATTCAGTAGGACTCCGATTTCCCGGTCCCCTCTTGATAAGAACCCGATGCCCGGACACTCCTTCGAACTCCACCCTGTGAATGAAGTCAACACGAAGGGGCAGTGACTCCGTGCATCGTTCGGAAAAGACCCCAGGTTCCAAATACAGCTCGACAAGTGGCCTCTCTCCCCGGGAACACCTCGAGAGGCAAGCGGAGTTCCATGCCTCAACCCAAGACGAGGCCTGACTCTCCTGTCCCAAGTCTGCAGGGACCTTGCGGTCGGAGTCTGAAATCAGAGGTACCCTGAGGTTCCTGCCTCAACTGGAGATGAGGCCCTCTTCCAATGCACCAAACCCAGTGGAGTGCCGAGAGGCCCCTCCCACCTCCAGTTTCCCTGGCTTCTCAGAGCCACCATGAGAAGCCCTCTGAGGTCACCTGCACAAGTTGAGGGGACCCAGGGTTTCCTGCCTCAACCCGAGACAGACTTCGAGAGACCTTCTTCAACGCATCTCGAGGCCAGATTCCCCTACCATGGCTCGGGAGCGATATTGCATATTGAGACCCGACTTCCCTGGCGCCCATTGAGGCTCACTGACCTCGCATCATCCTTGAGGAACCGCACATAGCCCCCTGAGAAACCGATCACTGCTGGGAGCCATGAGGAACTCGCCCATGCATGGTCACAGACCAAGGAGGCTCGCCAAACGCTCAGGAGGCTTGACTCCCTTGAGTCCACCCTGAAATTCCCAAGATATACCTCAAACCAGAGCTGCCTACTTTCTGGCTTGTGCTTGCACCTAAATCCCTCTGACTTTCCGGTGCGTCTGGAATGCAACCCCGAGATCCCTGTCGCCCCTGAAAAGGAGCATTGGCTTCTGGACACAAGCCTAGATGAGGTCTATTAGCCCTGCAGTCACTCCTGAGCAATCCTCAGCTTTCCTTCGCCTGAATGGAAGATTGGACTTGCCTGGGCAACACATGTGATTGTTCAGAGCCTCCCAACTCGTGAGAGGCAGGAGATGTTCTAAACTAGTTCTCAACACAAATTCTTTGAGAAGTTACAAGATTGCATTAGGAAATTGTATTGGTGAATGGTTTTCACTTGTTGGGCCATTGTTGCGACCCACTAAGTTTCCGATATCCCTTCCTCTGTGGAACCCTGAGGTTTGATAATATACTTGTAAGTAGCACTTTAATGTTTGTACTGGACCGTTGAGTTAATTGCTTTGTCTGTTATAGCCCCGACCTTCCGGTTGCTCTGTAGGAATGCAACTTTACTAATGCTTTTTTGAGGTGGCCTCCTGACCAATTCCACCTTTAGAGAAAATGTTTTCTGAAGAAAAGGTCTTAAAATGCTAGGACAGGCCTCCGGGCTCCAGAAGATGAATGCAAATCAACACTAAGCTTTGCATATGCATAGTTCAGGAAAAAAGCCTGGTTTGCTGCAAGACTCTACCCCTTCCCCATTATCCTCTATGCATAACTTAAGGTATAAAAACTACTTTGAAAATAAAGTGCTGGCCTTGTTCAGTCTCAAACTTGTCTCACCATGTCGTTCTTTCTTCTTACCTTCTGGCTGAATTATTCAGCCTCTTTCGCCACTGAATTTCCTGACTGAGCTATCCTCCTTCTATTACTTTTATATCCTTAATTAACATTAATTAAGCAGTGGTTTCCTGATCTTCGCCTACGCCGTCTCTCCTCGAATACCCTGGACAGCCGGGGCTGGTCCCCGCCCCTACCATGGCTCGAGAGCAATGACGCGCTGCCCCTCGCCACTCGCATGGAGACCCGACTTCCCTGGCGCCCCACGAGAGGCTCACTGACCTCGCCGTCGTACCTCGTGAGAAAGCGCACACTGGGGCCGCCGCTCGAGAACAACCCCGAGATTCCCCCTCATCGAGAGATGAGGGCCTTCGTCTCCTGCATGGCCTAGAGACCAATCTCGCGACCTCTCTCCAAACGCCTCAGGAGGCTTGACTCTCTTGAGTCCACCCAGTGAGCTCCAAGAGATACCCGCCGCGATTCGAGAGCAGAGCGGGGTTCTTGGCTTCCACTCGAGATGAATGCCTGTCTCCCCGGGTGCGTCTGGAATGCAACCCCGAGATCCCTGACGCCCCTGGAGAGGAACATTGGCTTCTGGACACAAGCCTAGATGAGGTCTATTGGCCCTGCAGTCACTCGAGAGCAATCCCCAGCTTTCCTTCGCAACTCGAATGGAAGATTGGACTTGCCTGGGCCAACACAAGAGGCAGCCTGAATTCCGTCGTAACTCGAGAATCCCGCCGTAACTCGAGAAAAACCACGTGGCTCCCCCGTCATCGCAAGATGAAGCCCTTCCCGCTACAGCGTCTCAGGAGAAGTCCCACGTTAGGAATTGGAGGTCGAAAGGGCACTTGGCACCCTTGATGCGACCCACAAAGTTCCCCGAAATCCCGGTCTCCCTCGAGAGGAACACTGGTTTTCCGGCACCCCTCCTCTGAGCCCTTTCTCCCTCCTGATCTGGACAGGAGGGTCGACTCTGCTTTGTCTGGAAGGGGTTCCCGACCTTCCGGTCGCACCTCAGGATGAGGCCGGTCTCACGAAGACATTCCAGACGTGGCCTCGTGGGTGGTTCCACATTCCGTAGGACCCCGATTTCCCGGTCCCCTCTGATAAGAACCCGATGCCCGGACACCTCTCCGAACTCCACCCTGTGAATGAAGTCAACACGAAGGGGCAGTTTTTCCGTGCATCGTCTGGAAAACCCCAGGTTCCAAATACAGCTCGACAAGCGGCCTGTCTCCCCGGGGACATCTCGAGAGGCAAGCGGAGTTCCATGCCTCAACCCAAGACGAGGCCTGACTCTCCTGTCCCAAGTCTGCAGGGACCTTGCGGTCGGAGTCTGAAATCAGAGGTACCCTGCGGTTCCTGCCTCAACTGGAGATGAGGCCCTCTTCCAATGCACCAAACCCAGTGGAGTCCCGAGAGGCCCCTCCCACCTCCAGTTTCCCTGGCTTCTCAGAGCCACCATGAGAAGCCCCCTGAGGTCACCTGCACAAGCCGAGGGACCCCAGGGTGTCCTGCCTCAACCCGGGAAAGACCTCGAGAGACCTTCTTCAACACGCCCCGAGGCCAGATTCCCCTACCATGGCTCGGGAGCAAAGACGCGCTCCCCTCGCCATTCGCATGGAGACCCGACTTCCCTGGCGCCCCACGAGAGGCTCACTGACCTCGCCGTCGTACCTCGTGAGAAACCGCACACTGGGGCCGCCGCTCGAGAACAACCCCGAGATTCCCCCGTCATCGAGACATGAGGGCCTTCGTCTCCTGCATGGCCTAGACACCAATCTCTCGACCTCTCTCCAAACGCCTCAGGAGGCTTGACTCCCTTGAGTCCACCCAGTGAGCTCCAAGAGATACCCGCCGCGACTCAAGAGCAGAGCGGGGTTCTTTGCTTCCACTCGAGATGGATGCCTCCCCCGGTGCGTCTGGAATGCAACCCCGAGATCCCTGTCGGCCCTGGAGAGGAACATTGGCTTCTGGACACAAGCCTAGATGAGGTCCATTGGCCCTGCAGTCACTCGAGAGCAATCCCCAGCTTTCCTTCGCAACTCGAATGGAAGATTGGACTTCCCTGGGCCAACACAAGAGGCAGCCTGAATTCCCCGTCGTAACTCGAGAATCCCGCCGCAACTCGAGAAAATCCACGTGGTTCCCCCGTCATCGCAAGATGAAGCCCTTCCCGCCACAGTGTCTCAGGAGAAGTCCCATGTTAGGTATTGGAGGTCGAAACGGTACTTGGCACTCTTGATGCGACCCACAAAGTTCCCCGACATCCCGGTCTCCCTAGAGGAACACCGAGGTTTTCCCGCACCACTCCTCTGAGCTCTCTACCCTCCTGATCTGGACAGGAGGGTCGACTCCCTGCTTTGTCTGGAAGGGGTTCCTGGCCTTCCGGTCGCACCTCAGGATGAGGCCGGTCTCACGACGACATTCCAGACGTGGCCTCGTGGGTGGTTCCACATTCAGTAGGACCCCGATTTCCCGGTCCCCTCTGATAAGAACCCGATGCCCGGACACCTCTTCGAACTCCACCCTGTGAATGAAGTCAACACGAAGGGGCAGTGACTCGCCCGTGCATCGTCGGGAAAAGACCCCAGGTTCCAAATACCGCTCGACAAGTGGCCTGTCTCCCGGGAACACCTCGAGAGGCAAGCGGAGTTCCATGCCTCAACCCAAGACGAGGCCTGACTCTCCTGTCCCAAGTCTGCAGGGACCTTGCGGTCGGAGTCTGAAATCAGAGGAACCCTGAGGTTCCTGCCTCAACTGGAGATGAGGCCCTCTTCCAATGCACTAAACCCAGTGGAGTCCCGAGAGGCCCCTCCCACCTCCAGTTTCCCTGACTTCTCAGAGCCACCATGAGAAGCCCCCTGAGGTCACCTGCACAAGTCGAGGGACCCCAGGGTGTCCTGCCCCAACCCGAGAAAGACCTCGAGAGACCTTCTTCAACACGTCTCGAGGCCAGATTCCCTACTGCCGTGAGCCGGCATATTGCATATTGAGTGCATATTGTATATTGCATATTGAGTGCAGCACTTTCCACAGCATCATCATTCAGGATCTGGAATAGCTCCACTGAGAATTCTATCACTGCTGGGAGCCAGTGAGGAACTCCGCCCATGACAAAGGTCATCGAGGAAGGAGGCTTCGGCATACGCAAAGGCGGGATCGAGCTTCAGAGTCCCCTGGAAATTCTCGAGCATATACCCCCAAAACCAGAGTCTGCCCACTTTCTGCTTGTGCTTGCACTCCAACCTCTGACTTTACGGGGGCTCTCCCCACTACTCTCTGAAAAAGAGTTAGCTTACAGTTCCAGTTAATAATTCCTGGGTGTGACAGTGTTTAACCCACAAACTCCTTGGAAATCCTCTAGCCTGCCTGAATAGGTTTTTCCTGCCACATGTGATTGTTCAGAGCTTCCCAACTGTGAGAGGCAGGAGATGTTCTAAACTGTCTAAACACAAATTCTTTGAGTAGTTACAAGATTGATTAGAAATTGTATTGGTGAATGGTTTTTCACTTGTTGGGCCATTGTTTGCTGCTAAGTTTCCATATCCCTTACCTGCTGTGTCCCTGGCAGTGTATTGATTAATATAATTGGTGTAAGTAGTAGCTTTAATGTTTGTAACCTGGGACCCTTGAGTTAATTCTTTTTCTTGTTATAGCCCACCACCTTGCTCTGTAGGAATGCAACTTTATCCTAATGCTTTTGGAGGGTGGCTCCTGACTCAACCACCTTAGAGAAAGCAAGTTTTCTGAAGAAAAGGTCTTAAATGTTAACAGGCCTCCGGGACTAGAAGATGATGCAAATCACCTAAGCTTTTGCATATGATGTTTCCAGCAGGAAGAAAGCCTGGTCTGTTGCAAGACTCTACCTTCCCCCATTATCCCTATGCATAACTTAAGGTATAAAAACTACTTTGAAAAAAATAAAGTGCGGGCCTTGTTCACCGAAACTTGGTCTCACCATGTCGTTCTTGCTTCTCACCTTGAGCTGAATCTATTTCTTGCCTCTTTTCCCACTGAATTCCCTGAGCTATCCTCATTCATTTTCCTGGCTTCTCATATCCTTAATTGAACATTTCACTCAGGAGCCAGGGTTTCTGCCACGCCTGTCTCTCCTGAAACCTTCTGATCCGCTGCTGGTCCCCGCATGCCTACCATGGCTCGAGAGCAATGACGCGCTCCCCTCGCCACTCGCATGGAGACCCGACTTCCCTGGCGCCCCACGAGAGGCTCACTGACCTCGCCGCCGTACCTCGTGAGAAAGCGCACACTGGGGCCGCCGCCGAGAACAACCCCAAGACTCCCCGTCATCGCGAGATGAGGGCCTTCGTCTCCTGCATGGCCTAGAGACCAACCTCGCGACCTCTCTCCAAACGCCTCAGGAGGCTTGACTCCCTTGAGTCCACCCAGTGAGCTCCAAGAGATACCCGTCGCGATTCGAGAGCAGAGCGGGTTCTTTGCTTCCACTCGAGATGAATGCCTGTCTCCCGGGTGTGTCTGGAATGCAACCCCGAGATCCCTGTCGCCCCTGGAGAGGAACATTGGCTTCTGGACACAAGCCTAGATGAGGTCTATGGGCCCTGCAGCCACTCGAGAGCAATCCCCAGCTTTCCTTCGCAACTCGAATCGAAGATTGGACTTGCCTGGGCCAACACAAGAGGCAGCCTGAATTCCCCGACGTAACTCGAGAATCCTGCCGTAACTCGAGAAAAACCACGTGGTCCCCCGTCATCGCAAGATGAAGCCCCCCGCTACAGCGTCTCAGGAGAAGTCCCACGTTAGGAATTGGAGGTCGAAAGGGCACTTGGCACCCTTGATGCGACCCACAAAGTTCCCCGAAATCCCGGTCTCCTCGAGAGGAACACTGAGGTTTTCCGGCACCCCCTCCTCTGAGCCCTTTCTCCCTCCTGATCTGGACAGGAGGGTCGACTCTGCTTTGTCTGGAAGGGGTTCCCTACCTTCCGGTCGCACCTCAGGATGAGGCCGGTCTCACGAAGACATTCCAGACGTGGCCTCGTGGGTGGTTCCACATTCCATAGGACCCCGATTTCCCGGTCCCCTCTTGATAAGAACCCGATGCCCGGACACCTCTCCGAACTCCACCCTGTGAACGAAGTCAACACGAAGGGGCAGTGACTCGCCCGTGCATCGTCGGAAAAACCCCAGGTTCCAAATACCGCTCGACAAGCGGCCTGTCTCCCCGGGAACATCTCGAGAGGCAAGCGGAGTTCCATGCCTCAACCCAAGACGAGGCCTGACTCTCCTGTCCCAAGTCTGCAGGGACCCTGCGGTCGGAGTCTGAAGTCAGAGGAACCCTGCGGTTCCTGCCTCAACTGGAGATGAGGCCCTCTTCCAATGCACCAAACCCAGTGGAGTGCCGAGAGGCCCCTCCCACCTCCAGTTTCCCTGACTTCTCAGAGCCACCATGAGAAGCCCCTGAGGTCACCTGCACAAGTCGAGGGACCCCAGGTGTCCTGCCTCAACCTGAGAAAGACCTCGAGAGACCTTCTTCAACACGTCTCGAGGCCAGATTCCCTCACTGCTCGTCAGCATATTACGTGCATATTGCCATATTGCTGCCATTGGAGTGCAGCACTTTCCACAGCATCATCTTCAGGATCTGGAATAGCTCCACTGGAATTTATCACTGCTGGGAGCCAGTGAGGAACTCCGCCCATGACAAAGGTCTGAGGAAGGAGGCTCGGCATACGGAAGGCGGGATCGAGCTTCAGAGTCCCCTGAAATTCTCGAGCATATACCCCCAAAACCAGAGTCTGCCTACTTTCTGCTTGTGCTTGCACCTAAACCTCTGACTTTACGGGGCTCTCCTCACTCCTCTCTGAAAAGAGTTAGCTTACAGTTCCAGTTAATAATTCCTGGGTGTGAGCAGTGTTTAACCTAACAACTCCTTGGAAATCCTCTAGCCTGCCTGAATAGGTTTTTCCGGCCACATGTGATTGTTCAGAGCCTCCTAACTGTGAGAGGCAGGAGATGTCTCTAAACTGTCTAAACACAAATTCTTTTGAGTAGTTACAAGATTGATTAGAAATTGTATTGGTGAATGGTTTTTCACTTGTTGGGCCATTGTTTGCTGCTAAGTTTCCATATCCCTTACCTGCTGTGTCCTGTATTGATTAATATAATTGGTGTAAGTAGTAGCTTTAATGTTTTGTAACCCTGGGACCCTTGAGTTAATTCTTTTTCTTGTTATAGCCTACCACACTTTGCTCTGTAGGAATGCAACTTTATCTAATAAGCTGAGGGTGCCTCCACCAACCACCTTTTAGAGAAAAATAAGGTTTCTGAAGAAAAGGTCTTAAAAATGTTAACAGGCTCTGCCAGTGAAGATGATGCAAATCACCTAAGCTTTGCATATGATAAGTTTGCCAGGAAGAAGCCTGGTTCTGCTGCAAAGACTCTACCCCTTCCCCCATTATCCTCTATGCATAACTTAAGGTATAAAACTACTTTGAAAATAAAGTGCGGCCTTGTTCACCAAACTTGGTCTCACCATGTCGTTCTTCTTCTTACTCTCTTGAATTATTCAGCCTCTTTTCGCCACTGAATTTCTCCTCACGAGCTATCCTCATTCTATTACTTTTATATCCTTAATTAACATTTAATTAAGCAGTGGTTTCCTGATCTTCGCCTCGTCGCCGAGTCCTCCTTCGAATACCTGGATCAGGCTGGTCCCCGACGCTACCATGGCTCGAGAGCAATGACGCGCTCCCTCGCCACTCGCATGGAGACCCGACTTCCCTGGCGCCCCACGAGAGGCTCACTGACCTCGCCGTCGTACCTCGTGAGAAAGCGCACACTGGGGCCGCCGCCGAGAACAACCCCGAGACCCCCGTCATCGAGAGATGAGGGCCTTCGTCTCCTGCATGGCCTAGAGACCAATCTCGCGACCTCTCTCCAAAAGCCTCAGGAGGCTTGACTCCCTTGAGTCCACCCAGTGAGCTCCAAGAGATACCCGTCGCGATTCGAGAGCAGAGCGGGGTTCTTTGCTTCCACTCGAGATGAATGCCTGTCCCCCGGGTGCGTCTGGAATGCAACCCCGAGATCCCTGTCGCCCCTGGAGAGGAACATTGGCTTCTGGACACAAGCCTAGATGAGGTCTATTGGCCCTGCAGTCACTCGAGAGCAATCCCCAGCTTTCCTTCGCAACTCGAATGGAAGATTGGACTTGCCTGGGCCAACACAAGAGGCAGCCTGAATTCCCCGTCGTAACTCGAGAATCCCGCCGTAACTCGAGAAAACCACGTGGCTCCCCCGTCATCGCAAGATGAAGCCCCCCGCTACAGCGCCTCAGGAGAAGTCCCACGTTAGGAATTGGAGGTCGAAAGGGCACTTGGCACCCTTGATGCGACCCACAAAGTTCCCCGAAATCCCGGTCTCCTCGAGAGGAACACTGAGGTTTTCCGGCACCCCCTCCTCTGAGCCCTTTCTCCCCTCCTGATCTGGACAGGAGGGTCGACTCCCTGCTTTGTCTGGAAGGGGTTCCCGACCTTCCGGTCGCACCTCAGGATGAGGCCGGTCTCACGAAGACATTCCAGACGTGGCCTCGTGGGTGGTTCCACATTCCGTAGGACCCCATTTCCCGGTCCCCTCTTGATAAGAACCCGATGCCCGGACACCTCTCCGAACTCCACCCTGTGAATGAAGTCAACACGAAGGGGCAGTGACTTTTCCGTGCATCGTTCGGAAAAACCCCAGGTTCCAAATACAGCTCGACAAGCGGCCTCTCTCCCGGGGACATCTCGAGAGGCAAGCGGAGTTCCATGCCTCAACCCAAGACGAGGCCTGACTCTCCTGTCCCCAGTCTGCAGGGACCCTGCGATCGGAGTCTGAAATCAGAGGTACCCTGCGGTTCCTGCCTCAACTGGAGATGAGGCCCTCTTCCAATGCACCAAACCCAGTGGAGTCCCGAGAGGCCCCTCCCACCTCCAGTTTCCCTGGCTTCTCAGAGCCACCATGAGAAGCCCCCTGAGGTCACCTGCACAAGTCGAGGGAACCCAGGGTTTCCTGCCTCAACCCGAGAAAGACCTCGAGAGACCTTCTTCAACACGTCTCGAGGCCAGATTCCCTACCATGGCTCGGGAGCAATGACGCGCTCCCCTCGCCACTCGCATGGAGACCCGACTTCCCTGGCGCCCCACGAGAGGCTCACTGACCTCGCCGTCGTACTCGTGAGAAACCGCACACTGGGGCCGCCGCCGAGAACAACCCCGAGATTCCCCGTCATCGAGACATGAGGGCCTTCGTCTCCTGCATGGCCTAGAGACCAATCTCGCGACCTCTCTCCAAACGCCTCAGGAGGCTTGACTCCCTTAGTCCACCCAGTGAGCTCCAAGAGATACCCGTCGATTCGAGAGCAGAGCGGGGTTCTTTGCTTCCACTCGAGATGAATGCCTGTCTCCCGGGTGCGTCTGGAATGCAACCCCGAGATCCCTGTCGCCCCTGGAGAGGAACATTGGCTTCTGGACACAAGCCTAGATGAGGTCTATTGGCCCTGCAGTCACTCGAGAGCAATCCCCAGCTTTCTTCGCAACTCGAATGGAAGATTGGACTTGCCTGGGCCAACACAAGAGGCATCCTGAATTCCGTCGTAACTCGAGAATCCCGCCGTAACTCGAGAAAAACCACGTGGTTCCCCCATCGCAAGATGAAGCCCTTTCCGCTACAGTGTCTCAGGAGAAGTCCCACGTTAGGAATTGGAGGTCGAAAGGGCACTTGGCACCCTTGATGCGACCCACAAAGTTCCCCGACATCCCGGTCTCCCTCGAGAGGAACACTGAGGTTTTCCGGCACCCCTCCTCTGAGCTTCTCCCCTCCTGATCTGGACAGGAGGGTCGACTCCCCTGCTTTGTCTGGAAGGGGTTCCCGACCTTCCGGTCGCACCTCAGGATGAGGCCGGTCTCACGACGACATTCCAGACGTGGCCTCGTGGGTGGTTCCACATTCCGTAGGACCCCGATTTCCCGGTCCCCTTGATAAGAACCCGATGCCCGGACACCTCTTCGAACTCCACCCTGTGAATGAAGTCAACACGAAGGGGCAGTTTTTCCGTGCATCGTCGGAAAAACCCCAGGTTCCAAATACAGCTCGACAAGTGGCCTGTCTCCCCGGGACATCTCGAGAGGCAAGCGGAGTTCCATGCCTCAACCCAAGACGAGGCCTGACTCCCCAGTCTGCAGGGACCTTGCGGTCGGAGTCTGAAGTCAGAGGAACCCTGAGGTTCCTGCCTCAACTGGAGATGAGGCCCTCTTCCAATGCACCAAACCCAGTGGAGTCCCGAGAGGCCCCTCCCACCTCCAGTTTCCCTGACTTCTCAGAGCCACCATGAGAAGCCCCCTGAGGTCACCTGCACAAGCCGAGGGACCCCAGGGTGTCCTGCCCCAACCCGAGAAAGACCTCGAGAGACCTTCTTCAACACGTCTGGCCAGATTCCTACCATGGCTCGGGAGCATGTTGCGCGAACATTGCATATTGCATATTGAGTGCAGCACTTTCCAGGCGCATCATCTAGGACTCACTGACTCCCCGTGGAATTCACTGCTGGGACAGTGAGGAACTCCGCCCATGACAAAGGTCATGAGGAAGGAGGCCTGGGCATACGCAAAGGCGGGACCGAGCTTCAGGAGTCCCTGAAATTTCCGAGCTATACCCCAAAACCAGAGTCTGCTTTATTCTGCCTTGAGTGTAACCTTGACTTTACGGGGCTTCCCCACCACCTTCTGAAAAAGAGTTGCTTCTACAGTTCCAGTTAATAATTCTCCTGGGTGTGACAGTGTTTAACCTACAAACTCTTTGAAATCTCTAGCCTGCCTGAATAGGTTTTTCCTGCCACATGTGATTGTTCAGAGCTCTCCAACTGTGAGAGGCAGGAGATGTTCTAAACTGGTCTAAACTACAAATTCTTTTGAGTAGTTACAAGATTGATTAGAAATTGTATTGGGAATGGTTTTTCACTTGTTGGCCATTGTTTGCTGCTAAGTTTCCATATCCTCTTACTCTGGTCCCTGAGTGTATTGATTAATATGCACTAGTAGTAGCTTAATGTTTGTAACCTGGACCCTTGAGTTAATTTTTCTTGTTATAGCCCACCACACCTTGCTCTGTAGGAATGCAACTTTATCTAATGCTTTTGGAGGGTGGCCTCTGATCAACCACCTTAGAGAAAAATAAGTTTTCTGAAGGGTCTTCAAAATGTTAACAGGCCTGGGCCAGAAGATGATGCAAATCACCTAAGCTTTGCATATGATGTTTGCAGGAAGAAAGCCTGGTTTGCTGCAAGACTCTGCCCCTTCCCCATTATCCTCTATGCATAACTTAAGGAAAAACTACTTTGAAAAATAAAGTTTCCAGTCCATCAACTTGGTCTCACCATGTCGTTTTTTCTTACCTTCTGGCTGAATTATTCAGCCTTCTTTTCGCCACTGAATTTCTCACTGAGCTATCCTCATTCTATTACTTTATTATCCTTAATTAACATTTAATTAAGCAGTGGTTTCCTGATCTTCGCCTACGCCGTCTCTCCTTCGAATACCTGAGATCAGCCGGGTTGTCCCGGCCCCCTACCATGGCTCGAGAGCAATGACGCGCGCCCCTCGCCACTCGCATGGAGACCTGACTGGCGCCCCACGAGAGGCTCACTGACCTCGCCGTCGTACCTCGTGAGAAAGCGCACACTGGGGCCGCCGCCGAGAACAACCCCAAGACTCCCCGTCATCGCGAGATGAGGGCCTTCGTCTCCTGCATGGCCTAGAGACCAATCTCGCGACCTCTCTCCAAAAGCCCCAGGAGGCTTGACTCCCTTAGTCCACCCAGTGAGCTCCAAGAGATACCCGTCGCGACTCGAGAGCAGAGCGGGGTTCTTTGCTTCCACTCGAGATGGATGCCTGTCTCCCGGGTGTGTCTGGAATGCAACCCGGAGATCCCTGTCGCCCCTGGAGAGGAACACTGGCTTCTGGACACAAGCCTAGATGAGGTCTATTGGCCCTGCAGTCACTCGAGAGCAATCCCTAGCTTTCCTTCGCAACTCGAATGGAAGATTGGACTTGCCTGGGCCTACACAAGAGGCATCCTGAATTCCCGTCGTAATTCGAGAATCCTGCCGTAACTCGAGAAAACCACGTGGTTCCCCCGTCATCGCAAGATGTAGCCCTTTGCCGCCACAGCGTCTCAGGAGAAGTCCCACGTTAGGAATTGGAGTTCGAAACGGCACTTGTCACCCTTGATGCGACCCACAAAGTTCCCCTACATCCCGGTCTCCCTCGAGAGGAACACCGAAGTTTTCCGGCAACACTTCCTCTGAGCCTTTCTACCCTCCTGATCTGGACAGGAGGGTCGACTCCCCTGCTTTGTCTGGAAGGGGTTCCCGACCTGCCGGTCGCACCTCAGGATGAGGCCGGTCTCACGACGACATTCCAGACGTGGCCTCGTGGGTGGTTCCTCATTCCGAAGGACCCCGATTTCCCGGTCCCCTCTGATAAGAACCCGATGCCCGGACACCTCTTCGAACTCCACCCTGTGAATGAAGTCAATACGAAGGGGCAGTGACTCGCCCGTGCATCGTCGGGAAAGACCCCAGGTTCCAAATACCGCTCGATAAGTGGCCTGTCTCCCCGGGAACACCTCGAGAGGCAAGCGGAGTTCCATGCCTCAACCCAAGACGAGGCCTGACTCTCCTGTCCCCAGTCTGCAGGGACTCTGCGGTCGGAGTCTGAAGTCAGAGGAACCCTGAGGTTCCTGCCCCAACTGGAGATGAGGCCCTCTTCCAATGCACCAAACCCAGTGGAGGGCCGAGAGGCCCCTCCCACCTCCAGTTTCCCTGACTTCTCAGAGCCACCATGAGAAGCCCCCTGAGGTCACCTGCACAAGCCGAGGGACCCAGGGTGTCCTGCCTCAACCCGAGAAAGACCTCGAGAGACCTTCTTCAACACGTCCCGAGGCCAGATTCCCCACTGCCGTGAGCCGGCATATTGCATATTGAGTGCATATTGCATATTGTATTGAGTGCAGCACTTTCCACAGCATCATCATTCAGTGATCTGGAATAGCTCCACTGGAATTCTATCACTGCTGGGAGCCAGTGAGAACCCGCCTATGACAAGCAGCTGCAGGAAGGAGGCCTCAGCATACGCAAAGGCGGAGGATCGAGCTTCAGAGTCCCCCGGAAATTCTCGAGCATATACCCAAACCAGAGTCTGCCTACTTTCTGCTTGTGCTTGCACCTAAACCTCTGACTTTACGGGGGCTCTCCCCACTACCTCTGAAAAAAAGAGTTAGCTTACAGTTCCAGTGCATAATTCCTGTGACAGTGTTTAACCTACAAACTCCTTTGAAATCCTCTAGCCTGCCTGAATAGGTTTTTCCGGGCCACATGTGATTGTTCAGAGCCTCCCAACTGTGAGAGGCAGGAGATGTTCTAAACTGTCTAAACACAAATTCTTTTGAGTAGTTACAAGATTGATTAGAAATTGTATTGTGAATGAAGTTTTTCACTTGTTGCCATTGTTTGCTGCTAAGTTTCATATCCCTTACCTGCTGTGTCCCTGGCAGTGTATTGATTAATATAATTGTGTAAGTAGTAGCTTTAATGTTTGTAACCTGGGACCCTTTGAGTTAATTCTTTTTCTTGTTATAGCCCACCACACCTTTGCTCTGTAGGAATGCAACTTTATCTAATGCTTTTTTGAGGCTCTTGACCAACCACCTTAGAGAAAATAAGTTTTCTGCTAAGAAAAGGTCTTAAAATGTTAACAGGCCTCCGGGCCAGAAGATGATGCAAATCACCTAAGCTTTGCATATGATAAGTTTGCAGGAAGAAAGCCTGGTTTGCTGCAAGACTTACCCTCCCCCATTATCCTCTACAACTTAAGGTATAAAAACTACTTTGAAAATAAAGCATGGCCTTGTTCACCTAAACTTGGTCTCACTCATGTCGTTCTTTCTCTTACCTGGCTGAATTATTCAGCCTTCTTTGCCACTGAATTTCCACTGAGCCATCTCTCATTCTATTACTCTTTATATCCTTAATTAACATTTAATTAAGCAGGGTTTCCTGACTCGCCTACGCCGTCTCCTCGAATACCCTGGATCAGCCGGGCTGGTCCCGGCCCCTACCATGGCTCGAGAGCAATGACGCGCCCCCTCGCCACTCGCATGGAGACCCGACTTCCCTGGCGCCCCACGAGAGGCTCACTGACCTCGCCGTCGTACTCGTGAGAAAGCGCACACTGGGGCCGCCGCTCGAGAACAACCCCGAGATTCCCCGTCATCGCGAGATGAGGGCCTTCGTCTCCTGCATGGCCTAGAGACCAATCTCGCGACCTCTCTCCAAAAGCCTCAGGAGGCTTGACTCCCTTAGTCCACCCAGTGAGCTCCAAGAGATACCCGTCGCGACTCGAGAGCAGAGCGGGGTTCTTTGCTTCCACTCGAGATGAATGCCTGTCTCCCGGGTGCATCTGGAATGCAACCCCGAGATCCCTGTCGCCCCTGGAGAGGAACACTGGCTTCTGGACACAAGCCTAGATGAGGTCTATTGGCCCTGCAGTCACTCGAGAGCAATCCCCAGCTTTCCTTCGCAACTCGAATGGAAGATTGGACTTGCCTGGGCCAACACAAGAGGCATCCCGAATTCCCCGTCGTAACTCGAGAATCCTGCCGTAACTCGAGAAAAACCACGTGGCTCCCCCGTCATCGCAAGATGAAGCCCTTCCCGCTACAGCGTCTCAGGAGAAGTCCCACGTTAGGAATTGGAGGTCGAAAGGGCACTTGGCACCCTGGATGCGACCCACAAAGTGCCCCGACATCCCGGTCTCCCTCGAGAGGAACACTGTTTTCCGGCACCCCCTCCTCTGAGCCCTTTCTCCCCTCCTGATCTGGACAGGAGGGTCGACCCCTGCTTTGTCTGGAAGGGGTTCCCGACCTTCCGGTCGCACCTCAGGATGAGGCCGGTCTCACGAAGACATTCCAGACGTGGCCTCGTGGGTGGTTCCACATTCCGTAGGACCCGATTTCCCGGTCCCCTCTGATAAGAACCCGATGCCCGGACACCTCTCCGAACTCCACCCTGTGAATGAAGTCAACACGAAGGGGCAGTTTTTCCGTGCATCGTCGGGAAAAGAACCCCAGGTTCCAAATACCGCTCGACAAGTGGCCTCTCTCCCGGGGACATCTCGAGAGGCAAGCGGAGTTCCATGCCTCAACCCAAGACGAGGCCTGACTCTCCTGTCCCCAGTCTGCAGGGACCCTGCGGTCGGAGTCTGAAGTCAGAGGTACCCTGCGGTTCCTGCCTCAACTGGAGATGAGGCCCTCTTCCAATGCACCAAACCCAGTGGAGTGCCGAGAGGCCCCTCCCACCTCCAGTTTCCCTGACTTCTCAGAGCCACCATGAGAAGCCCCCTGAGGTCACCTGCACAAGCCGAGGGACCCAGGGTGTCCTGCCTCAACCCGAGAAAGACCTCGAGAGACCTTCTTCAACACGTCTCGAGGCCAGATTCCCTACTGCCGTGAGCCGGCATATTGCATATTGAGTGCATATTGCATATCGCATATTGAGGCACACTTTCCACAGCATCATCATTCAGGATCTGGAATAGCTCCACTGGAATTCACTGCTGGGAGCCAGTGAGGAACTCCCCATGACAAAGGTCATGAGGAAGGAGGCTCGGGATACGCAAAGGCGGGATCGAGCTTCAGGAGTCCCCTGGAAATTCTCGAGCATATACCCCCAAAACCAGAGTCTGCCTACTTTCTGCTTGTGCTTGCACCTAAACCTCTGACTCTTACGGGGCTCTCCCCACCCTTTCTGAAAAAGAGTTAGCTTACAGTTCCAGACGATTATTCCTGGGTGAGACAAGTGTTTCCTACACAACTCCTTGGAAATCTCTAGCCTGCCTGAATAGTTTTTCCGGCCACATGTGATTGTTCAGAGCCTCCCAACTGTGAGAGGCAGGAGATGTTCTAAACTGTCTAAACACAAATTCTTTTGAGAAGTTACAAGATTGATTAGAAATTGTATTGGTGAATGGTTTTTCACTTGTTGGCCATTGTTTGCTGCTAAGTTTCCATCTTACCTGCTGTGTCCCTGGCAGTGTATTGATTAATATAATTGGTGTAAGTAGCTTTAATGTTTGTAACCTGGGACCCTTGAGTTCTTTTTCTTGTTATAGCCTACCACCTTTGCTCTGTAGGAATGCAACTTTATCTTAAGCTTTTTGGAGGGTGGCTCCTGACCAACCACCTTTAGAGAAAACCGAGTTTTCTGAAGAAAAGGTCTTAAAAATGCTAGGACAGGCTCTGCCAGAAGATGATGCAAATCACCGAAGCTTTTGCATATGATAAGTTTGCAGGAAGAAAGCTCAGGTTTGCTGCAAGACTCTACCCTTCCCCATTATCCTCTATGCATAACTTAAGGTATAAAACTACTTTGAAAATAAAGCAGGGCCTTGTTCACTCAAACTTGGTCTCACCATGTCGTTCTTTCCTTACCTTCTGGCTGAATTATTCAGCCTCTCTCCCACTGAATTTCCTCACTGAGCTTCATTCCTCATTCTATTACTCTTTTATATCCTTAATTAACATTTAATTAAGCAGTGGTTTCCTGATCTCGCCTACGCCGGCCTCCTTCAATACCCTGGATCAGCCGGGGCTGTCCCCCTACCATGGCTCGAGAGCAATGACGCGCTCCCCTCGCCACTCGCATGGAGACCCGACTTCCCTGCGCCTCACGAGAGGCTCACTGACCTCGCCGTCGTACCTCGTGAGAAAGCGCACACTGGGGCCGCCGCTCGAGAACAACCCCGAGACTTCGTCATCGCGAGATGAGGGCCTTCGCCTCCTGCATGGCCTAGAGACCAATCTCGCGACCTCTCTCCAAAAGCCTCAGGAGGCTTGACTCCCTTTAGTCCACCCAGTGAGCTCCAAGAGATACCCATCGCGACTCGAGAGCAGAGCGGGGTTCTTTGCTTCCACTCGAGATGGATGCCTGCCTCCCCGGGTGTGTCTGGAATGCAACCCCGAGATCCCTGTCGCCCCTGGAGAGGAACACTGGCTTCTGGACACAAGCCTAGATGAGGTCCATTGGCCCTGCAGTCACTCGAGAGAAATCCCCAGCTTCTCTTCGCAACTCGAATGGAAGATTGGACTTCCTGGGCCACAAGAAGCATCCTGAATTCCCGTCGTAATTCGAGAATCCTGCGTAACTCGAGAAAAACCACGTGGCTCCCCCGTCATCGCAAGATGTAGCCCTTCCCGCACAGCGTCCCAGGAGAAGTCCCACGTTAGGAATTGGAGTTCGAAACGGTACTTGTCACCCTTGATGCGACCCACAAAGTGCCCCGACATCCCGGTCTCCCTCAAGAGGAACACCGAGGTTTTCTGGCAACACTTCCTCTGAGCTCTCTTCCCCTCCTGATCTGGACAGGAGGGTCGACTCCCTGCTTTGTCTGGAAGGGGTTCCCGGCCTTCCGGTCGCACCTCAGGATGAGGCCGGTCTCACGACGACATTCCAGACGTGGCCTCGTGGGTGGTTCCACATTCCGTAGGACCCCGATTTCCCGGTCCCCTCTTGATAAGAACCCGATGCCCGGACACCTCTCCGAACTCCACCCTGTGAATGAAGTCAACACGAAGGGGCAGTGACTCGCCCGTGCATCGTCGGAAAAGACCCCAGGTTCCAAATACCGCTCGACAAGTGGCCTGTCCCCGGGAACACCTCGAGAGGCAAGCGGAGTTCCATGCCTCAACCCAAGACGAGGCCTGACTCTCCTGTCCCAAGTCTGCAGGGACCTTGCGGTCGGAGTCTGAGATCAGAGGAACCCTGAGGTTCCTGCCTCAACTGGAGATGAGGCCCTCTTCCAATGCACCAAACCCAGTGGAGTCCCGAGAGGCCCCTCCCACCTCCAGCCCTGACTTCTCAGAGCCACCATGAGAAGCCCCCTGAGGTCACCTGCACAAGCCGAGGGAACCCAGGGTGTCCTGCCTCAACCCGAGAAAGACCTCGAGAGACCTTCTTCAACACGTCTCGAGGCCAGATTCCCCACTGCCGTGAGCCGGCATACTGCATATTGAGTGCATATTGCATATTGCATATTGAGTGCTCACTTTCCTGGCATCATCATTCAGGATCTGGAATAGCTGCCACTGAGAATTCTATCACTGGGGAGCCAGTGAGGAACTCCGCCCATGACAAGGTCATGAGGAAGGAGGTCCTCCATACGCAAAGGCGGGATCGAGCTTCAGGAGTCCTGGAAATTCTCGAGATATACTCCTCAAACCAGAGTCTGCCTACTTTCTGCTTGTGCTTGCACCTAAACCTCTGACTTTACGGGGGCTCCCTCACTACCTCTCTGGAAAAAAGTTAGCTTACAGTTCCAGTTAATAATTCCTGGGTGTGACAGTGTTTAACTCTACAGCAACTCCCTTGAAATCCTCTAGCCTGCCTGAATAGGTTTTTCCGCCAGCATGTGATTGTTCTAGAGCCTCCCAACTGTGAGAGGCAGGAGATGTTCTAAACTGTCTAAACACAAATTCTTTTGAGTAGTTATGCAAGATTGATTAGAAATTGTAGAGGTGAATGGTTTTTCACTTGTTGGCCATTGTTTGCTGCTAAGTTTCATATCCCTTTACCTGCTGTGTCCTGGCAGTGTATTGATTAATATAATTGTAAGAGTAGCTTTAATGTTTGTAACCTGGGACTCTTGAGTTAATTCTTTTCTTGTTATAGCCTACTACACCTTTGCTCTGTAGGAATGCAACTTTATCTAATGCTTTTTTGGAGGGTGGCTCCTGACCAACCACCTTTAGAGAAAAATAAGTTTTCTGAAGAAAAGGTCTTAAAATGTTCCAGGCCTCCGGGCTGAGAAGATGATGCAACCTTCACCTAAGCTTTAATGATATGTTTGCAGGAAGAAAGCCTGGTTTGCTGCAAGACCTGACCCCTTCCCCCATTATCCTCTATGCATAACTTACATGTATAAAAACTGACTTTGAAAAATAAAGTATGGCCTTGTTCACCGAAACTGGAATTCTCACCATGTCGTTCTTTCCTCACCTGGAATGAATTATTCAGCCTCTTTCCCACTGAATTTCCCACTGATTCCTTCCTATTACTCTTTATATCCTTAATTAACATTTAATTAAGCAGGGTTTCTGATCTCAACGCCGAGACCTCGAAGACCTTCTTCAACCGCTCGGGCCAGGCACCCTACCATGGCTCGGGAGCAATGACGCGCTCCCCTCGCCACTCGCATGGAGACCCGACTTCCCTGGCGCCCCACGAGAGGCTCACTGACCTCGCCGTCGTACCTCGTGAGAAACCGCACACTCGCCGCCGAGAACAACCCCGAGACCCCCGTCATCGAGAGATGAGGGCCTTCGTCTCCTGCATGGCCTAGAGACCAATCTCGCGACCTCTCCAAACGCCTCAGGAGGCTTGACTCCCTTGAGTCCACCCAGTGAGCTCCAAGAGATACCCGTCGCGACCCAGAGCGGGGCTTTGCTTCCACTCGAGATGAATGCCTGTCTCCCGGGTGCGTCTGGAATGCAACCCCGAGATCCCTGTCGCCCCTGGAGAGGAACATTGGCTTCTGGACACAAGCCTAGATGAGGTCTATTGGCCCTGCAGTCACTCGAGAGCAATCCCCAGCTTTCCTTCGCAACTCGAATGGAAGATTGGACTTGCCTGGGCCAACACAAGAGGCATCCTGAATTCCCGTCGTAACTCGAGAATCCCGCCGTAACTCGAGAAAAACCACGTGGCTCCCCCGTCATCGCAAGATGAAGCCCTTCCCGCTACAGCGCCTCAGGAGAAGTCCCACGTTAGGAATTGGAGGTCGAAAGGGCCCTTGGCACCATTGATGCGACCCACAAAGTTCCCCGAAATCCCGGTCTCCTCGAGAGGAACACTGTTTTCCGGCACCACTTCCTCTGAGCCCTTCTCCCTCCTGATCTGGACAGGAGGGTCGACTCCCTGCTTTGTCTGGAAGGGGTTCCCGACCTTCCGGTCGCACTCAGGATGAGGCCGGTCTCACGAAGACATCCCAGACGTGGCCTCGTGGGTGGTTCCACATTCCATAGGACCCCGATTTCCTGGTCCCCTCTGATAAGAACCCGATGCCCGGACACCCTCCGAACTCCACCCTGTGAATGAAGTCAACACGAAGGGGCAGTGACTCTCCTGCATCGTCGAAAGACTCCCAGGTTCCAAATACTGGCTGACAAGTGGCCTCTCTCCCCTGGACACTCGAGAGGCAAGCGAGAGCTCCCATGTCAACCCAAGACGAGGCCTGA